>NW_017004084.1:0-201 GCF_001483705.2 Eufriesea mexicana | reverse complement strand
CCTCCTTACTTACGCAAGGAAGTTAGCTCACCACAATATTATTCGGAAATGTTAATAAAATTGTATTTTCCAGCTTGATGCTACAGCAATGCAATGGCAGTAGGACGCCAGTAGAATCAACCCTCCTTATTTATGCAATAAAGTTAGCTCTCCATGATATTAGTCGAAAATGTCAATAAAATTGAATTTTATTTCCAGATT
>NW_017004083.1:0-201 GCF_001483705.2 Eufriesea mexicana | reverse complement strand
AAAGCCGTGCAGGACATATTAGAGGAGGATACAGCACAGAAATACATGGAATCGCAGTGTACAGCCGAAAAGTGTATGTTACACAAACCTAACCCAAGCTAACGTGACCTAACCGAACGTTGCCTGGCGCAAAGAAAGGTGCCGCGACCGCCATAGCTGGCCTCCCACGGCCAAGCAGTACATATTACGGCACAGTCTAGC
>NW_017004082.1:0-201 GCF_001483705.2 Eufriesea mexicana | reverse complement strand
GAAAACGTTAAAGAACTCTAGTGAGCCGAAATCCACCTTACAGCAGACTATACGACTAAAGTCAATCTTATCCTCTCGTAACTTAACCAAGCGTAACGTAACAAAACGGAAACTAACGCAGCCTAACGTGCCGCCACCACTACTACTGGCCTACCCAGAGTCATGCTGAACACGCTAGTGGACAGTAGAACGCCGAAATCA
>NW_017004081.1:0-201 GCF_001483705.2 Eufriesea mexicana | reverse complement strand
CAGGTTATATATTTTGAATAGACATATTCCCAGGCAAGTAGGTGGCAGTACTTCAGATTGGATAGAAGGCGTTCCACGATCTATTCACCAAGCTATAACAGGTTATAGACTTTGAATAGACCAATTCTCTGGCAAGTGGATGGCTGTACTTGCCATTGGATTGGAGGCGTCAGGCGATCTATTTACCATGCTGTAACAGGT
>NW_017004080.1:0-201 GCF_001483705.2 Eufriesea mexicana | reverse complement strand
CGATTAGTTAGGTTATTGGAGGATAGCTTTGGCTTCAGTGCTATTGTCCGTCATTAGGTGGATCTCTGCGCCCTAGAGTGCTCTAACGATATCAGCTTGGATATGGGAAGACCAGCAATAGTGGTCTTCGCACGTTACGTTTATTCAGGTTGCGTTGGGTTAGGTCTGTTCAGGATATGTTAGGATAGGGTAGCTTGAACT
>NW_017004079.1:0-201 GCF_001483705.2 Eufriesea mexicana | reverse complement strand
TGACGCGCTATAGCCACTGTAATGCTATAGAATCAGTCTGGAACATTCAATTTTTTTGACATCCTCGGCTGATATCGTGGTGAGCTGACCTCCATGCATAAATAAGGAAGAAAGTTTCTATCGGCGTGCTATAGCCGTTTCAGTGCTATAGAAGCTGCCAGGAATATTCAATTTCATTGACATTCTCGACTAATATCGTGG
>NW_017004078.1:0-201 GCF_001483705.2 Eufriesea mexicana | reverse complement strand
TATTAATATCAGTGGTCAAAGTCAATGATCATCGCTAATGTGTTAAGTTTGAATAGAAGGAATAAGAAGAGGAAATGTGTATTATGTCAAATCAAGAAACAGAAAAGAGGCAGCATATGTATCAACAGAGAAACATGCGTGGCATTGACTTGCAAATATGAAGATCATTGAAGAGATGGAGAATGAACAAGTGGTAATAGT
>NW_017004077.1:0-201 GCF_001483705.2 Eufriesea mexicana | reverse complement strand
TCGCGTAAATTGGAGGGCAGGAATCCATAGAATCGCAGTGTACAGCAGAAGAGTGAAAGATACTCGGACCAAACATGCCCTAACCTTACATAACCTGACATACCCGAGCGTACCATAGCCCAACGCAGGGCGCCGCGGCCACATCTCCTGGCCTCCCAGAAGCCAAGCTTAATGCAGCAAAGCACAGTAGGTTACATAATT
>NW_017004076.1:0-201 GCF_001483705.2 Eufriesea mexicana | reverse complement strand
GATGGATGGATGTATGGATGGATGGATGTATGGTTGTGTGGATGTATGGATGTATAGATGGATTTGTGTATGGGTGTATGGATGGATGTATGAACGGTCATATGTATGGGTGTATGGATGCGCGTAAGGATGGGCATATGTATGGATGCATGTATGGATGGATGTATGGATGTATGCACGGATGTATGTATGGATACATCT
>NW_017004075.1:0-201 GCF_001483705.2 Eufriesea mexicana | reverse complement strand
AAACTTTTAATCAAACTTTTAATATAATTTTTGTTATTTTTAATACTCGTAAATTTAATTTAGAAATCGAATTTGGCGAATTGAAGTGCTTCGTAAAATTTCCTGCAAAATAAATATTTTTCGGATATATTTGACCGTATCGAACTCGAAACCCCATGACCACACCCCTAGATTGCAATCTTCGAGGGTGGCTCTGATTGA
>NW_017004074.1:0-201 GCF_001483705.2 Eufriesea mexicana | reverse complement strand
CATCAATCCAATGGCAAGTACAGACTTCTACTTGCCAGAAAAAATGTCTATTCAAAGTCTATAGCCTGCTATAGCTAGGAGAATTGGTCGCCTATCGCCTTCAATCCAATGGCAAGTGCAGCCATCTACTTGCCAGAAAATATGCCTATTCAAGATCTATAATCTCTTATAGCTTGGAGAATAGGTCGCCTAACGTCTTCA
>NW_017004073.1:0-201 GCF_001483705.2 Eufriesea mexicana | reverse complement strand
AAATAACAGATTTTTGCATTTCTGTTGGAGAAAGTTTGGAAATTATATGGTTCTTTTCGTTGATCTAGTTGTTTTTACTATTTCAGTAATTCTTTATAGCAAATGACAAATTTTTGCATTTTCGATGGACAAATCATGTTGCAACTGAAGCTTCGTGATGAACTGCATAATTTGGTCCATGTGGTGGTTCTTTTCGTTAAC
>NW_017004072.1:0-201 GCF_001483705.2 Eufriesea mexicana | reverse complement strand
TGGCTTCACGAGAGAAAATCAGGGTATAGGAGAGCAGCTATGGGCGCTGAAATCATCCGAAATACAGTGTATAGCGCAAAAGTCGATGAAATCTATGCCAGACGTAGTAAAACCTGACCTAACCAGACGTGACATAACACAGCCTATCGCGCCGAGAGTACTACTCCTTGCGACCACAGAGACAAGCGTAGGGTGAAAGCG
>NW_017004071.1:0-201 GCF_001483705.2 Eufriesea mexicana | reverse complement strand
TATGAATTCCGTACATTATATTTTACTATATTATACTATATTTTTATACATTATTACATTTTATTACTATAATAGGATGGTACTGTAAGGACAATATACCTAATGATTATTATTATTATCATTATCATTATTATTATTGTTGTTATTGTTGTAATTATTAACCTATAACGTAAAATAGCAATTTCATATTGAAACGCTGTT
>NW_017004070.1:0-201 GCF_001483705.2 Eufriesea mexicana | reverse complement strand
GATGCCAGCAATAGAGGTATCGGATCGTTAGGTTGAGATACGGTACGATTGGATATGCTAGGTTAGTCTGGGTTACATTAGAACACCTTTGAATTTTTTGCTCTACATAGCCATTCTGTGAATTTCATCGCTCAACTATCCTCTGATATGTTCAGCGTGGCTCTTGGGACGCCAGCAATCGCGGCTGCGGGACCTTAAGTT
>NW_017004069.1:0-201 GCF_001483705.2 Eufriesea mexicana | reverse complement strand
CGCGGAATAGCAGTCAACAGCACAAAAGTCAACCCTACTCTGCCCTAAACTATCCAAGCGTAACATAAACGATCGTAAGCTAACTTAACCTAGCATGCCGAGACCACTACTGCTGGCCGCCCCAGAGCCAAGCAGAAGATACTAGGGCACAGTAGAGTGCAGTTATCCGCCGCATTGCAGTGGATAGCAAAAAACTGCAAG
>NW_017004068.1:0-201 GCF_001483705.2 Eufriesea mexicana | reverse complement strand
CATACGTCCATTCATCCATCCATACATGCATCTATACATACGCCCGTCCATCCATCCATGCATCCTTTCTTCCATCCGTCTATTCACCCACTCTTCAGCTCATCCACCCATCCATTCATTCTCCCGCACATCCATAAAGTCACTCATCTATCGTTGCATAGATCCATGCATCCATACATTAAACCATCCATTCATCCATCG
>NW_017004067.1:0-201 GCF_001483705.2 Eufriesea mexicana | reverse complement strand
TATTAAGTGAGGATGCAGTAGGATATGTTAGCTTTGACTTTCGTAATATACACAGCCATTCGGGGGTATTCCGCGCTCTAGTGTGCTCTAATATGCTGTGCGTGACACTGGAGTGGCTAGTAATAGTGGTCACGGCAAGTTAGTTTGAGTTAAGTTACGTTTCGTCTGGTTAGGTTAGGAATGTTAGGTCAGGATATCTAC
>NW_017004066.1:0-201 GCF_001483705.2 Eufriesea mexicana | reverse complement strand
GCCTATCCTAACCAAACGTAACCTAATCATACCTGACGCGCCACGGCCACTAATTCTCGCCTCTCCAGGTTCGAGCGGAGTATAGTAGAGCAACGCACATTGCAAGAATCTATCGAGTAGCCGTCTATAGCGCAAAATTCAAAGAAATCTTAACCGAGCCTTCCTAACCCAACCTAACGAAACGTAACCATTCTGAACTTC
>NW_017004065.1:0-201 GCF_001483705.2 Eufriesea mexicana | reverse complement strand
TCCAGCCACATTCTATATCATTGCAATGGCTATAGCACTCAAAAAGCATCTCTCCTCCTTCCTCACGCAACGCAGTTAGCTCACCACGATATTAGTCGAAAATGCCGACAAAATTGTACTTTCCAGCCACATTCTATTCCAATGCAATGGCTATAGCACTAAAAATACATATTTCCTACTTACTTACGCAAGGAAGTTAGC
>NW_017004064.1:0-201 GCF_001483705.2 Eufriesea mexicana | reverse complement strand
GCACGCAAAAAGTATCTTTCCTCCTTACCTATGCAAGGAAGTTGGCTCACCGCGAAATTAGTCTAAAATGTGATTAAAATTGTATTTTCCAGCAAGATTCTATAGCATTCCAATGCCTATAGCATACCAAACAAAATATTTCCCCTTGATTTATGGAAGAAAGTTAGCTCATCACGATTTTAGTCGAAACTCTCAATAAAA
>NW_017004063.1:0-201 GCF_001483705.2 Eufriesea mexicana | reverse complement strand
ACAAAACGTACACCCATACATCCATCCATCCATACATCCATCCACTTATACATCCAACCGACCGCACATCCATACATACATCAATACGTACGTACATCCTTCCATTCATCCATACATATGTACATCCACACAACCGTGCATCCATACATTCGTACATTAGTACATCCATACATCTATACAACCATACATCCATACGTTCAT
>NW_017004062.1:0-201 GCF_001483705.2 Eufriesea mexicana | reverse complement strand
CACTAGAGCACTGTCAGGGGCAGAAATCCACCGTACAGCAGAATATAGCGCTAAAGTCCAGGCATTCCGCTCCGAAATTATCCAATCGTAATATAACTAAGCGTAACGTGCCGCAAGCACCATTTCTGGCCTCCCGATAGCCAAGCAGGACACATCAGTGGAGAGTAGACAGCAGAAATCCACAAAATCGCAGTGCACATC
>NW_017004061.1:0-201 GCF_001483705.2 Eufriesea mexicana | reverse complement strand
TTAGGTCAGGCCAGGTTGGGCTATCTTTGACCTTTGTTACATACACTGCCAGTCTATGGACATTTGAGCGCTATTCTGCTCTAATATATTCTGCTTGGCGATGGTTAGCCCAGCAGCAGATGTCTAGGAACGTTAGTGTATGTTATCTCACGTTCGGTTGTGTTGGGTTAAGTCAGGTTGGGTTATGATAGACTAGACTTT
>NW_017004060.1:0-201 GCF_001483705.2 Eufriesea mexicana | reverse complement strand
ATGCTTTGGAATCTGGCTGGAATATTCAATTTTATCGGCATTTTCGACTAATTTATTGGTGAAAAAACTTTCTTGAATAAATGATTAGGAAAGGTTGTATTGGCGCGTTATAGCCATAGCAATGGTCTAGAATCTGCGTGGAAAATGCAATTTTATTGACATTTTCGACTAATATCGTGGTAAGCTAGCTGTGTTGCATAT
>NW_017004059.1:0-201 GCF_001483705.2 Eufriesea mexicana | reverse complement strand
TGAGATATCTTCCTTGCATAGGTAAGGAGGAAAGATCCTTTTGGCGTGCTATAGCCATTGCAACGCTCTGGAGTTTGGCTGGAAAGATCAATTTTACTGACATTTTTGAGTAATATCGTAGTTAGCGGCCTTTCTTGCATAAATAAGGAGGAAAGATACTATCGGCGTGTTATAGCGATTGCAATGCCATAGAATCTGGCT
>NW_017004058.1:0-201 GCF_001483705.2 Eufriesea mexicana | reverse complement strand
TTCGCCTCTGTGGAGGCCAGTAATATTGGTTCCGCCACGTTAGTTTGATTTCGGCTACGCCTGTCTATGTTAAGTTTGGTCAGGGCAGGAGAGAGTAGCATTGACTTTTGGACTATAAACAGCTTTTCGGTGGACCTAAGCGATATACTGTGCTCTAATATGATCTGCTTGTATCTGGGGAGGCCTGCAATTGCGGACTCG
>NW_017004057.1:0-201 GCF_001483705.2 Eufriesea mexicana | reverse complement strand
CTGAGTATGTATATGACAACGTATATTGGAAGGGCACCTGTGAGAGGAATAGATGAGATATTTCTCGAAAAAGTTTTTGGGAAGATGTGGAGAGGCAATCTTTTATAGAGGAGAACACCGAGAGAGTAGTATTGCGTTGTTTGGGTTGTATCTACGACGAGAGGCTTTGTTAAATTGGAAATTCTCGCGGTGTAAGATTGA
>NW_017004056.1:0-201 GCF_001483705.2 Eufriesea mexicana | reverse complement strand
CGTTGGGTTGAGCTATGTTACGTTTGGTTATGTTATGATTGGTTAGGTTCGGAAAGGGTAGCAAGGACTTTAGTGCTCTGTTCTGCTATTAGGAGGATTCCTGCGCCACATAGGGCTCTAATGCCTTCAGCTCGTCTTTGATAAGTGCAGCAATAGTGGCCTCTGCATGTTAAATTGTGTCATGTTACGCTCGGATAGTTT
>NW_017004055.1:0-201 GCF_001483705.2 Eufriesea mexicana | reverse complement strand
ACATCCATCATCAGGGTACTGTAGCCGAGGGATAGTTTGTTCTCTCTTGATATAAATTCCGCATCAATTCAAGAATAATCACTGTATAGGGCAATTGTCGCAATAGACATTGATATATGTCAGTACAGTACGATGTATAGCAATCATGGGAGCACTGTAGTCGTTTGATTAATTAGTTCACCGATGATGAAATTCTATAGC
>NW_017004054.1:0-201 GCF_001483705.2 Eufriesea mexicana | reverse complement strand
CTCTAAGTTGCTCTGCTATTTTCGGCCCGACTGTGGTTTGGCGAGCAATAGTGACCGTGGCACGGTACGTTGTGTTATGTTACGTTTGTTTAGGATATGTTCGGCCAAGTTTGGCTAGGATAGCATAGACTTTCGTGCTGTACGCTGTTATTCGACGGATTTCTATGATCTACTGTGCTCTACTACATTCTGCTTCGCTAT
>NW_017004053.1:0-201 GCF_001483705.2 Eufriesea mexicana | reverse complement strand
ACTCGTACTCGTCGTACGACCAACGTTTTCGAAAATAAAATACAAAATTTCCTTCAAATATTATAAAATGATCTTCCATCATGTTCAACTGACAATTTCGAGACTAACTACTAGCCTTTACCAAAAATTTTAAAATGTATCACCAATTTTCTTCAACCACTTCAACTACGAAAATCTTGCAAAGCTCGAAAGGAAGAAGAA
>NW_017004052.1:0-201 GCF_001483705.2 Eufriesea mexicana | reverse complement strand
AGTTCATTTTTCATATTTGCGAGTTTCCATCATGAATAGGTCAAAATAGTACGACTTCAAAACTGCATGTCCCGGTTACAAAAAATCGTATGATAACAAATCAAGTTTGATTTTGCAGACGAAGAATGGCGCTATGTAACATAGTAATGAAAGTTACTGAAGAAAATTAATCTTATTGGCATCTCTTCGCAAATAGCGCAA
>NW_017004051.1:0-201 GCF_001483705.2 Eufriesea mexicana | reverse complement strand
TATACACTGCGTGTCTATGGATGCCGGCGCTCTACTCGCCTTTAATGCGTTCTGCTTGGCTCTCGGGTGGCCAGCGATAGCGGTCGGAGCGCGCTAGGCTGTGTTAGGTACGTTTGGTTATGCTGCGATTCGTTAAGCTACGAAGGGATAGCATTCACTTTTTCGCTCTACTCTGCTAGTCGGTGGACTCCTGCGCTCTAC
>NW_017004050.1:0-201 GCF_001483705.2 Eufriesea mexicana | reverse complement strand
ACATACATCAACTGTGCACTGTAGCCATTGAATTAACCTGTTCAATGGCGACTTAGGTCATGTGGCAATTCTAAAAAAGCAAAAGACATGCACATTACAGCTTGAGATATAAGCAATTGTCGTAACAGTATTATGCATGGCCATCGTCGCAGTACTGTAGCAGACGAATTCATTCCTTCATTGATTATTTATATTCAACAG
>NW_017004049.1:0-201 GCF_001483705.2 Eufriesea mexicana | reverse complement strand
AAAATTGAATTTTCCAGCCAGATTCTAAAGCATCCCAATGACTATAGCACGCCAGTAGAGTCTGTCCTCCTTATATATGCGTAAGAGTTTGGTCACCACGATATTAGTCGAAAATGAGAATAAAATTGAATTTTCCACCCAGATTCTATAGCAATGCAATGGCTATAGCACGCCAATTAGATATTTCTTACTTAATTATGA
>NW_017004048.1:0-201 GCF_001483705.2 Eufriesea mexicana | reverse complement strand
ATTCTACTGGCGTGCTGTAGCCATTCCAGTGATATAGAATCGGTCTGGAAAACACAATTTTATAGACATTTTCGACTTATATCGTGGTGAGATAACTTTCATGCATAAATAAGGAGGAAAGGCTCTATTGGCGGACTGTAGCCATTGCAATGCTATAGAGTCTGGCTGGAAAATACAATTTTATTTACATTTTCGACTAAT
>NW_017004047.1:0-201 GCF_001483705.2 Eufriesea mexicana | reverse complement strand
TCAGGAAAATTGAATTTTCCGACGAGATTCCAAAGCAATGCAAAGGCTATAGCACCGCAATAGTATCTTTCCTTCTTATTTATGCTCGAAAGTTAGCTCACCACGATAATAGTCGAAAATGTCATTAAAATTCAATTATCCAGCCTGATTCTATAGCATTGCAATGGCTATAGTACGCCACTGGAATCTTTCCTCCTTATT
>NW_017004046.1:0-201 GCF_001483705.2 Eufriesea mexicana | reverse complement strand
TCGTAGCCTAACGCATCATAACGTGCCGAGACCGCAACTGCTAGCCTCCACATATTCAAGCAGACCATACTAGAACACAACAGAGCGCAGAAGTGCACAAAAAAGCAGTGCGTAGCACTAGCACAAAAATCAAAGCCTACGCATCCCTACCGAAAGATGCTTATGCCAAGCAAACGTAACATAAATAGACCCATCATGCCG
>NW_017004045.1:0-201 GCF_001483705.2 Eufriesea mexicana | reverse complement strand
TACTATTTTCTAATGCGCTCTAGCATCTTCTGCTTGCCTATGGGTATGCCAGCATTATTGGTCCCGACGCGCTTTGTTGATTTGCACTACGTTTGGGTATGTTACGTTTGGCTATGTTAGGATAGGCTACGTCGTCTATTGTGCTACACACTGCTATTCGGTGAATTCCTGCACTCTGCTTTGCTCTAATGAGCTCTGCTT
>NW_017004044.1:0-201 GCF_001483705.2 Eufriesea mexicana | reverse complement strand
CTGCAGTGTTCTAGTATATTCTGCTTGGCCCTGGGAAGGCCAGCAGGAGTGGTACTGGCGCGGCAGGTTGAGTTATGCTACGTTCAGCTAGGTTACGTATGCTTGGGCTTATGTTCGGATAGATTTGGTTTTCGTGGCATAACCTGTCATTCGGTGGGTGCCGCGCTCTACTGTGCTCCACTATAATCTGCTCGACTGTGG
>NW_017004043.1:0-201 GCF_001483705.2 Eufriesea mexicana | reverse complement strand
CGAGTTTTCAGTTTGAGTTATCGTGTTCTTGTTCTTTCGTCAATTTTCGGTGTCTCGAGATCGCGTTTGGATGGATTGGCTAAAATAGCGTTGTCTGCTTCTTAATAGAATACAATAAGCTGATACATGGAGTATTGCCTAAGAGAGATTCGCTATGGGCACGCTCGACTTGGACTTCTTACTGACATACTGGCACTAGTA
>NW_017004042.1:0-201 GCF_001483705.2 Eufriesea mexicana | reverse complement strand
CACAGAAAGCAGTGCACATCGCAAAAGACAGAGATACACTATCGTAACCTTGCCAATCGTAACATAAACGAAAATAACCGATAGCAACATAACGTGCCGAGTACACAACTGCTGGCCTCCCCAACGCCAAGCATAACGTACTAGAGCACTGTAGAGCGTACGAATCCACGGAACATTACTGTACAGCACAACAGTCAAAGC
>NW_017004041.1:0-201 GCF_001483705.2 Eufriesea mexicana | reverse complement strand
TACATCCATACATCCGTACATCCATATATGCATGCATTCATTCATACTTACATTCAAACATTCACACTTACATACATCCATACATGCGTAAATCCATGCATCCATACACAAAACAATACACAGATCCATACATACACTCATACATTCATCCATAGATACATACATCGACACACCCATACATCCATAAATCCATCCACCCAT
>NW_017004040.1:0-201 GCF_001483705.2 Eufriesea mexicana | reverse complement strand
ATTGTATTGGCGTGCTATAGGCTTTGCAATGCTATAGAATCTTGCTGGAAAGTTCAATTTTATAGTCATTTTCGACTAATATCGTGGTGAGATAGCTTCCTTGCATTAGAAAGATGGCAAGATCCTTTTGTAGTGCTTTTGAGATTGCAATGTCGTAGAATCTGTCTGGAAAATTAAATTTTATTGACATTTTTGATTAAT
>NW_017004039.1:0-201 GCF_001483705.2 Eufriesea mexicana | reverse complement strand
ATGGTAATAGCACGCCAATAGCACCTTTCCTCCTTATTTATGCAAGAAAGTTAGCCCACCTCGATATTAGTCAAAAAGTCAATAAAATTGTATTTTCCAGGCATATTCTATAGCATTGCGATGGCTATAGCACGCCAGTTGGACCCTTCCTCCTTATTTATGAAAGAAAAATAGCTCACCGTGATATTAGTCGAAAATGTC
>NW_017004038.1:0-201 GCF_001483705.2 Eufriesea mexicana | reverse complement strand
TATCCCAGTTGGTATACCTAATATCAATATACACATAATCTAAAATACAATCAAAGAGCTGAAAATTTTTAACAAACTTACAACTCTCATATAATTTAACTCTAAATTACCAAACAAGTCAAAACGACTGACTTCCACTTCTCGTATCCTCCAATTACCAAAAATGTACAGTAATCGCTAACATAAAAATCAATTTACTTA
>NW_017004037.1:0-201 GCF_001483705.2 Eufriesea mexicana | reverse complement strand
GTTCGGTATAGCTTGGAGAGGATAGCTTTGGCTTTTGTGCTATGCAATACCATACGGTTGATTCTTGCTCTCTGCATTGCTCTACCATACTCTGCACGACTCTTGAGTAGCCAGTAATTGTCGTCTCGCCACGTTAGGCAGAGATAGGCTGCGTTCGGTTATGCTAAGTTTGTTTGAGCTAAGTAAGGTTAGCTCTGACTT
>NW_017004036.1:0-201 GCF_001483705.2 Eufriesea mexicana | reverse complement strand
TGAATTTTCCAGCCATATTCTATAGCATTAACATGGCTATAGCACGACAATAGTATAATTCATCCTTATTTATGCAAGAAAGTTAGTTCACCAAGATATCACTCGAAAATGTTTATAAAAATGAATTTTCCAATCTGTTTCTATGGTATTGCAGTGGCCATAGCACGACAATAGGATATTTCCTCCTTATTTATGCAAAAA
>NW_017004035.1:0-201 GCF_001483705.2 Eufriesea mexicana | reverse complement strand
GCAGAGTAAAGCACGAAAGTCTTAGCTATCCAAGCCTAACGGAACGTAACGTAGCAGAACCAACCGTAACCTAACCCGACTTATCGTGAATAGACCACTATAACTAGCCACCACGGAGCCAAGTAGTATATACTAGATGACAGTAGAGCGCAGTAACCCACTGTATTGCAGAGTACGTCACAAAAGTGAAAGATACTCTAA
>NW_017004034.1:0-201 GCF_001483705.2 Eufriesea mexicana | reverse complement strand
ATTTTATTGACATTTTCGACTTACATTGTGGTGAGGTAACTTGCTTGCATAACTAAGGAGAAACGATTCTATTTGCGTGCTATAGGTATTGCATGCTATAGAATCCTCCTGGAAAAAAAGATTTTATTGACATTTTCGACTAATATCGTTGTGAGCTAACTTTCGTACATAAATAAGGGGGAAAGATTCTATTGGTGTGCT
>NW_017004033.1:0-201 GCF_001483705.2 Eufriesea mexicana | reverse complement strand
GCATTGGGAACTGTTGACGGATTAAGCTCACTATAGTTTTTCAGTCATAGTTCCTTACCACATTTTTCCTTTTGTTATTTTGACCGCAGGCAGAGTGTCATCTTGTGATATTCGGGGCCTACTGGATCACCAGAGGTCCAAGTTGGAGCTGAGCTAATGGGAAGACTAGAATCAAAGTAGCCACGCAATGTTACGATGCAT
>NW_017004032.1:0-201 GCF_001483705.2 Eufriesea mexicana | reverse complement strand
ATGGATGGATGGACGTATGGAATGATGGATGTATGGATGGGTGCATGTATGGATGAATGGTTGTGTGGATTGATGGATGTATGGGTGGTTTGCGGTATGGATGGACGGATGTACGTATGTATGAATGTATGGATGTATATATATGTACGGATGTATGGATATATAGATGTATGGTTCTGTGGATGTATGAATGTATGGATG
>NW_017004031.1:0-201 GCF_001483705.2 Eufriesea mexicana | reverse complement strand
GTAGAAACCCGCACAATTGCCGTGTATAGCGCAATAGCCACACTTAACCTAACCAAACGTAGCCCAACCAAACGTAACCTAACTCAAGATGTCCTGCAGTCCAATATTGCTGAACTCCGGATATACAAGCAGAATATTCTAGAGCAGATTAGAGCGCGGAACGCCAGCGAATAGGAGTGTATAGCACAAAAGTCTGAGATT
>NW_017004030.1:0-201 GCF_001483705.2 Eufriesea mexicana | reverse complement strand
TTAGTGCTATGCACTGCTGTTCGGTCCATTTCAGCGTCCTACATTTCTCTGCTATACTCTGCTTGGTTCTCGTGACGCCAGTAATAGTAGACTCGGCGAGTCAGTTTGAGCTATGGTACGTTCGGTTAGAGTACGTTTGTCTGGGTTAGGACTGGATAGCTTCGACTTTCGTAGCGTACACTGTTATTCGGTGGATTTCTG
>NW_017004029.1:0-201 GCF_001483705.2 Eufriesea mexicana | reverse complement strand
GTAGAATATCTTGCTCACCACGATATTAGTCGAAAATGTCAATAAAATTGAACTTTTCAGCCATACTCTACTGCAATGCAATGGCTATGACAACCCAATGGAACCTTACCTTGTTGTTTACGCAGAAAAGACTGCTCGCCTCAATATTAGTCGAAAATGTCAATAGAATTGGACTTTTCAGGCAGATTCTATTGCAATGCA
>NW_017004028.1:0-201 GCF_001483705.2 Eufriesea mexicana | reverse complement strand
GACTTTTCTGATATACTCATCGATTATATGGATTTCTGCGTTCTATTCTCCGCTAATGTGCTGCGCTTGGCTCTGGGGACGCCAGCAATAGTGGTCGCGGCACGTTAGGTTGAGATAGGTTTCGCTTGGTTAGGTTGGATTGGGAGAAGTTTGGTTAGGGTAGCTTAACTTTTGTGCTGTTCACTGCCATTTGGAGTATAT
>NW_017004027.1:0-201 GCF_001483705.2 Eufriesea mexicana | reverse complement strand
GATCTCTGCACTCTACTGTGCTCCAGTATATTCTGCTTTGCTCAGGTTATGCCAACAGCTGTGTTCTCGGCACGTTATGTTGGGTTTAGGTACGTTTGGTTATGTCACGCTTGATTTAGTTAGCATGGAATTGCTTATACTTTTGTGCCATACGCACATATTCGGTGGATTCCCGCGATCTACTGTGCCCTATCATATTCT
>NW_017004026.1:0-201 GCF_001483705.2 Eufriesea mexicana | reverse complement strand
AAATTCAAATTTAGTGACATTTTCGTCTAACATCTTAGTGAGCTAACTTTCTTGCATATATAATGAGGAAAGATTCAATTCACTTGCTACAGCCGTCGTAATGATATAGAAACTGGTTGGTAAGTTCTATTTTATTGTCATTTCCGGCTAATATTGTGGTGAGCTATCTTTCTTGCATAAATAAAGAGGAAAGATCCTATT
>NW_017004025.1:0-201 GCF_001483705.2 Eufriesea mexicana | reverse complement strand
GCCACGGCACGATAGTATGAGATAGATTACCTATGGCCATGTTACGTTTGGTTAGGTTAGGATTGGGTAGCTCTGACTTTTGTGATATATACCGCCACTCGGTGGATTATCGCGCTGCACATTTCTATAATATGCTCCGCTTGACATTGGGGATGCCAGCAACACTATCCTCGGTACCTTTCGTTGAGTTATGCTACGTTC
>NW_017004024.1:0-201 GCF_001483705.2 Eufriesea mexicana | reverse complement strand
ATTCTATTGGTTTGCTATAACGATTGCATTGCAATAGCATCTGACTGAAAAGTTCAATTCTATGGACATTTTCGACTAATATCGTGCTGATCATGCTTTTCTGCATACATAAGGAGGAAAAATCCTACTGGTTTGCAGTAGCAATTGCGTTGCAATCGAATCTGCCCTAAAAGCTCTATTTTAATGAAATTTCCGAGCAAT
>NW_017004023.1:0-201 GCF_001483705.2 Eufriesea mexicana | reverse complement strand
GTCGGGCAGATTATTGTAGAGCAGCGTAGAGCGTAGAAATTCTTCGAACAGCAGTGTATGGCACAAAAGCCAAAGCTGTTCTATTCCAACCTATCCAATCTTAATATAATCGAACGCAACCTAACAAAACCTAACGTGCCGTTACCACCACTGCTAGCTTCCCAAGAGACAGGCAGAATATGACAGAGCACAGCAGAGCAC
>NW_017004022.1:0-201 GCF_001483705.2 Eufriesea mexicana | reverse complement strand
CTTTGACTTTAATGTTATATTCTGCTATTAGGAGGATTTCTGTGCCCTAGAGTGCTTTAATATCTTCAGCTAGAAGATAGGCCAGCAATAGGTGTCTCGGCACGTTAGGTTGGGGTAGTTTACATTTGTCTATCTTAGGATTGGTTAGGACAGGAGATGGTAGCTTTGACTTTAGTGCTATAGTCTGCTATTAGTTGGATT
>NW_017004021.1:0-201 GCF_001483705.2 Eufriesea mexicana | reverse complement strand
GCCTTCAATCCAATCTCAAGTAATGCCATCTACTTACCTGGGAATAGACCTATTCAAGATCTACAATCTGTTATAGTTTGGTGAACACATCGCCTATCGCCATCATACCAATGGCAAATACAGCCAACTACTTGCCGAAGAATAGGTCTATTCAAAATCTATAATCTGTTATAGCTTAGTGAATAGGCCGCCCATCGCCTT
>NW_017004020.1:0-201 GCF_001483705.2 Eufriesea mexicana | reverse complement strand
ATGGATGGATGGATGGATTGATTTTTGGATGTATGTACGGATGTACGACTGTATTGGTGGATGAACGTATGTATGTATGTATGGATGTATGGATGTATGGTTGGACGAATTTATGGATGCATGCATGTGTGGAAGTATGGATGTACGGATGTATGGATGTAAGTATGTATATATGTATGGATGTGTGGATGGATAGATGTG
>NW_017004019.1:0-201 GCF_001483705.2 Eufriesea mexicana | reverse complement strand
ATGCTGGCCATCGGCTCTGTTTCCCACTCGTGTGGTATTTAAAACCCACCAAGGACCGGTACACGTTCCGATTTCTCAACTGCGGAGGAATTCTTCTGGTCCCTAGCTTGGCGAAACGATTCGTGTTCCTGGTGTCGCCGTCTTGACTCTGCGCAATTCGACTCTCCGCGTCTTTGTTCGCAGTTTAGACGGCCCTGGACG
>NW_017004018.1:0-201 GCF_001483705.2 Eufriesea mexicana | reverse complement strand
TTATAAATTGTTAGCGTACAGTCATTTGATTTGCATATTACTGTAGACAAAAATTTGATGTTATCTTTTGCCGTTTTCGCAAGTGCGGGCAATTTTCTTCTGTTTGCGCGTATTGTTCCGACTAATGTTGTCTCTTTTGCCAAAAATTTTGCAGCAAGAGATGCAGAGGTGAAAAAATTGTCCTTTGTAATATTTCTCCTA
>NW_017004017.1:0-201 GCF_001483705.2 Eufriesea mexicana | reverse complement strand
TTTCTGACACGGAGGGCGCTTGTTTTCGCAAAAATGGCGCACATCGTAACTCAACTCATCGTACTAAAGTC
Organism: Eufriesea mexicana; assembly: GCF_001483705.2. NCBI lineage: Eukaryota > Metazoa > Arthropoda > Insecta > Hymenoptera > Apidae > Eufriesea > Eufriesea mexicana. The sequence continues at coordinate 130 of NW_017004017.1, read as the reverse complement.
TGCCGTAGTCAAGGAGTTAATCATTCTTTCCGCTTTGACATCGTTTTCGTCGAGTGTATTAATCATTTTTTGCTAGCAATTTTGGTTAAAATTTGTACGAGAAGATATTGAAATATTTCTGATAATTGAA
>NW_017004016.1:0-201 GCF_001483705.2 Eufriesea mexicana | reverse complement strand
CTGGCCTCCCCATGGCCAAGCAGAATATACTAGAGTAGAGTTTAGCGCAGAAATCCACCGAATAGCAGTGTATAGCACAACAGTATAAGCCATACTAACGAAAATTAACCTAATCTGTCCTAACCGGACGTAACATAGCTCAACCGAACGTGCCGCGGCCGCAACTACTGGCCACCCCAGAGAGATGCGGAATGTACTGGA
>NW_017004015.1:0-201 GCF_001483705.2 Eufriesea mexicana | reverse complement strand
TTTTCTTCCCCCTGTGGAAGAAAATCCAAAAATCTTGGGTCAGAAAAGACGTACCCTGTCGGATATGCTCCCTCGAGTGCTTATAGAATAAATCCTTCAACCTCTGTTGCGATACGATGAATTTTATTTTATCCACGTTTTAATTTTTACTCGACTCTTTTCCTAATTCAACAGTTTACACAAATTACATCAGTGGAGCAA
>NW_017004014.1:0-201 GCF_001483705.2 Eufriesea mexicana | reverse complement strand
GCTGTAACCTGCTAATCGTCGTGTTTCTGTGACCTACTGTGCTCTGCTTCATTCTGCTTAGCTTTGTGGAGGCCAGGAGCAGTGGCCCATGCACGTTATGTTTAGTTATGCTACGTTTCGTTCGGTTAGGTTAGATGGGGTTATGCAAGGATCTATACGGCTTTTATGCTTCTCACTGCAATGCGGTGGATATCTGCGCTA
>NW_017004013.1:0-201 GCF_001483705.2 Eufriesea mexicana | reverse complement strand
TTTTATCCAAACGAGTTTTAGAAGTTCTTTTTCTTTTTGCCCAAATGAGTTTCAGAATTTGTTCTTTTTTTATATGTAAATAAGTTTCTGAGTGAAAATGAAAAGAAAGTTTTATCTCCTTTTTCGTTCTTTTTCTTCTTTTTTTTTTGAGTTAAATGAGTGTTAGAAATTTTTTCTTTATGGTACTTTGTGTTAATATAA
>NW_017004012.1:0-201 GCF_001483705.2 Eufriesea mexicana | reverse complement strand
TCGCCACAGCCAAGCGGAATGAACTAGAGCACATTAGAGCGCAGAAATCCGCCGAATAGCCATGAATAGCACAGAAGATAAAGTAGCCTACCCTAACCTAGCCAAACCAAGCACAATAAAACGTAGCCTAACTCAACGTAACGTCACGAAACCACTATTGCTCGTCTCCACAGGGACAAGCAGAATTTACTAGGGCACAGT
>NW_017004011.1:0-201 GCF_001483705.2 Eufriesea mexicana | reverse complement strand
ATTGCCGACATCCCCAGTGCCGAGCGGAACATGTTAGAGGAGAGTAGATAGCAGAAACCCATAAAATCGCAGCGTACAGCGGAAAAGTCGAAAATACAAAGGCCAAACCATAACCAACGTAACCTAACCAAGCGTAGCCTATCTCGGCTTATCTTGGCGAGACCTCTCTTACTGGCCTCCTCAGAGCCAAGCAGAGCGTAC
>NW_017004010.1:0-201 GCF_001483705.2 Eufriesea mexicana | reverse complement strand
GGTTAGGTTTGGTTTGGTTAGGTTAGTGTATCTTCGACTTCTGTGTTACACACTGCTATTCGGTAGATTTCTGCACACTACATTGCTATACTATAGCCAGCACTACCACGGGGAGGCTTGCAATAGTGGCCATGGCGAGTTAGGTTGCGTTATGTTATGATTGGATAGGTCAGTTTATGCCATGTTTGGTTAGGATAGCAT
>NW_017004009.1:0-201 GCF_001483705.2 Eufriesea mexicana | reverse complement strand
AAAATTCAATTTTATTGTCATTTTCTATTAATATCGTGGTCAGCTAACTTCCTTCCCTAAGTATGGAGGAAAGAACGTTCTGGAGTGCTATAGCCATTGCAATGCAGTACAATTTGGCTGGAGAACTCAATTTTATTTAGATTTCTGACTAATATCGTGGAGAGCTAACTATCTTGCATAAATAAGGACGAAAGATTCTAT
>NW_017004008.1:0-201 GCF_001483705.2 Eufriesea mexicana | reverse complement strand
GTATGAATGTATGGATGTATGGATTTACGGAAGTGTGGATGTATGAACGTATGGATGCATGGATGTGTGGATGTAAGGATGTATGGATTTATGGACGGATGGATGGGTGGATGGATGGATGGATGCATGGACGGAAGTGTGGCTGGACGGATGATAGGATGGACGGAAGAATGGATGGATGATTGGATGGATGGACGGATG
>NW_017004007.1:0-201 GCF_001483705.2 Eufriesea mexicana | reverse complement strand
CTGGCCTCGCCAGAGCCAAGCAGAAAATACTGAACACAGTAGACCGCAGATACCGGCGGATAGTAGTGTATAGCGCAAAAGTCTACGGTATCCTATCCTAACATCACCAAACATAACAAAGCGAAACGTAGCCTTGTACAACCTAACAAGCCGGGCCACTATTGTTGCATCCGCAGCGCCATGCAGAATATACTACAGCGC
>NW_017004006.1:0-201 GCF_001483705.2 Eufriesea mexicana | reverse complement strand
CAAAAGTCAAATATAACCTAACATAAACTGACCTAACCTAACCTAACCGAACGTAGCCTAACTTAACATAACGTGCTTAGAATACTATTGATGGACGCCCCAGACACAAGCAGAGCATATTAGAGCAGTGTAGGCCGCAGAGATCCACCGAATAGCGGTGTATAGAGTAAAAGTCGACGCTACCCTATCATAACCAAACCA
>NW_017004005.1:0-201 GCF_001483705.2 Eufriesea mexicana | reverse complement strand
AGAGTGTGTGAATGGATGGGTGGAAGAACGAATGCATGGATGGATGGAATGTCGTATCTATAGGTGCATGTACGAATGTATGTATGGATATATCCATGGATGTATGTATGGATGTGCGTATGGATGTATTTATGGATATGTGTATGGATGTATGTGTGGATGCATGAATGTATGGTCGTATGGATGTACTTGTGGATGCTT
>NW_017004004.1:0-201 GCF_001483705.2 Eufriesea mexicana | reverse complement strand
GGTGGATTTCTGCGCTCTACCGTGCTCTAGTATGTCCTGCTCGGCTCTGGTGAGTGCAGCAGTATGGGCCTCGGCACGTTAGGGTGAGTTAGGCTATGTTTGTCTATGTTCCGCTAGTTTGGGTTTGGTTTGGGTAGATTTGACTCTCCTCATATACACTGCGGCTATACGGATTTCCGCGTTCTGCCCTCCACTAACGTT
>NW_017004003.1:0-201 GCF_001483705.2 Eufriesea mexicana | reverse complement strand
GCAAGCTGAGCATATTATGGCACCGAAGAGCGTAGGAATCCACCGCAATTCAGTGTAAAGCAGAAAAGTCTAGGATATCCTTGCCTAACCTGACATAACTTAACCTAACCGAACGTAGCCAAGCTCAACGTTATGTGCCTCCAACACTACTACTGTCTTTCCCAGAGCAAGGCTGTACATGTTAGACCACAGTAGAGTGCA
>NW_017004002.1:0-201 GCF_001483705.2 Eufriesea mexicana | reverse complement strand
CAGCACTTGAGCGGCTATAGCACGCAAATAGAATCTTTCCTGCTTATTTATGCAAGAAAGGTAACTCACCACGATATTAGTTGAAAATGTCAGTAAAATTGAATTTTCCATACTGATTCTATAATATTGAAATGGCTATAGCACGCGAATGGAATCTTTCCTCCTTATTTATGCGAGAAAGATAACTCACCACGATATTAG
>NW_017004001.1:0-201 GCF_001483705.2 Eufriesea mexicana | reverse complement strand
AGCCAGTTTCTATAGCACTGCAATGGCTACAGCACGCCAAAAGGATCCGTCCTCCTTATTTATACAAGAAAGTAAGTTCACCACAGTATTAGCAGAAAATGTCAATAAAATTGAATTTTCGACCCAGATTCTACAGCCTTGCAATGGCTATAGCACGTCAATAGAATCCTTCCTCCTTATTTATCCAAGAAAGTAAGCTCA
>NW_017004000.1:0-201 GCF_001483705.2 Eufriesea mexicana | reverse complement strand
GCGTAAATAAGGAAGAAATATTCTATTGGCGTGCTATAGCCATTGCAATGCTATAGAATCTGTTTGAAAAATTCAATTTTATTGACATTTTCTACTGATATCGTGGTGGGCTCACTTTCGCGCATAAATATGGTGGAAAGATACTAGTGGCGTGATATAGCCATTGCAATTCTATAGTATCTGGCTGGAAAATACATTTCT
>NW_017003999.1:0-201 GCF_001483705.2 Eufriesea mexicana | reverse complement strand
CATTGGATTGAGAACGTTAGGTGATCTATTCATCAAACTATAGCAGGTTACAGATTTTGAATATACCTATTCTATGGTAAGTAGATGGCTATACTTACCATTGGATTGAGAACGTTAGGTAATCTATACATCAAATTTTAGCAGGTTATAGATTGTGGATAGACTTATTCTATGGTAAGTAGATGGCTATACCTACCATTG
>NW_017003998.1:0-201 GCF_001483705.2 Eufriesea mexicana | reverse complement strand
GCTTTGGCTTTTGCGCTACACACTGCTGTTCGGTGGATTACTCCGCTATACTGCGTACTAATAAGCCCTGTTTTGTTCGGGGGGGAGTAGGAATAGTGACCGCGGCGCATTGTGTTGCGTTAGGTAACGTTTGGTTAGGTTAGGTTAGGCTTGGTTTGGTCAGAATGGATTCGAGTTTTGTGCCTTACACAGCTATTTGGC
>NW_017003997.1:0-201 GCF_001483705.2 Eufriesea mexicana | reverse complement strand
GTGCTTGCCATTGGAGAGAAGGCGTTAGGCGACCTATTCACCAAGCTATAGCGGGTTATAGATTTTGAATAGACATATTCTCTGGCCCGTAGACGGCTGTACTTGCCTATGGATTGACGGCGTCAGGCGATATATTCCCCAAGCTATAACAGCTTATAGATTTTGAATAGAACTATTCTCTGGGAAGTAGATGGCTGTACT
>NW_017003996.1:0-201 GCF_001483705.2 Eufriesea mexicana | reverse complement strand
ATTATATATTTTGTATAGACAAATTCTCTGGCAAGTAGATGGCTGTACATGCCATTGGATTGAAGGCGTAAGACGATCTATTCACCAAGCTGTAACAGGTTATAGATTTTGAATGGACCTATCCTCTGGCGACTGGGATGCTGTACTTGCCATGGAATTGAAGGCGTTGTGCTACATATTCTCCGAGCTATAAAAGATTAT
>NW_017003995.1:0-201 GCF_001483705.2 Eufriesea mexicana | reverse complement strand
AATATAACATGCCCAGACCAGAATTGGTGGCCACTCCGGGGCCAAGCTGCGCATATTTGGGCAATGTAGAACGCCGAAATCCTCCGAATAGCATTGTATAGGGCAGTAGTCATAGTTGCCTCTTCCTGGCGTAGCCACACGTAATATTACCCAACGTAACTTAGCGCAAACTAAAGTGCCGCGACCACAATTGCTGGCATC
>NW_017003994.1:0-201 GCF_001483705.2 Eufriesea mexicana | reverse complement strand
TTACGCATGGATGCCAGCTCACCACGATAATAGTCGAAAATGACAATAAAATTGAATTTTCCAACCAGATGCTATAGAATTGCAATGGCTACAGCGCGCCAATAGAATATTTCTTCCTTATTTATGCACGAAAGTTATCTCTCCACGATATAAGTCGAAAATGTCAATAAAATTGAATTTTCGAGGCAGATTCTATAGCAT
>NW_017003993.1:0-201 GCF_001483705.2 Eufriesea mexicana | reverse complement strand
GCTATAGTATCTGGATGCAAAATATAATTATGTAGACAGTTTCGACAAATATCGGTGTGAGCTAACATTCTTGAATAAATAAGGTGGAAAGATTCTATTGGCGTGCTACAGCCATTGCTATGACGTATAATCTGTATAGAAAAACCTATTTTATTGACATTTTCTTCTATTATCGTGGTGAGATAACTTTTTTGCATTAAT
>NW_017003992.1:0-201 GCF_001483705.2 Eufriesea mexicana | reverse complement strand
ATGATTCTATTGGCTTGCTATAGCCATAGTAATGCAATAGTATCTGACTGAAAAGATCAATTCCATTGACATTTTCGACTGATGTCGTGGTGAGCAAACTTTTCTTCATAAATCAGGGGGAAATATCCTATTGGTTTACTATGGCCATTGCATTGCAACAGAATCTGTCAGAAAAGATCAATTCTATCGACATTTTCTACT
>NW_017003991.1:0-201 GCF_001483705.2 Eufriesea mexicana | reverse complement strand
TATTGCAATGCAATGGTTACAATAAACCAATAGGATCTTTCATCCTTATTTGTGTAGAATATCTAGCTCACAACGTCATTAGTCGAAATTGTCATTAAAATAGTACTTTTCAATGAGATTATACTGCATCGCTATGGGTATAGCGAACCATTAGAACCTTACCTCGTTGTTTACGCAGAAAAGACTGCTCACCTCAATATT
>NW_017003990.1:0-201 GCF_001483705.2 Eufriesea mexicana | reverse complement strand
TGTCGGAGCAGGTATAAGAAATCGTGTGGTAATTAACACGAAGAGTTATTTGATTTCAATACCCCGCACACAGTTACATTTTATGGAATTTGACATATTTATGAATATCGAGCTTCAAACTTCCATCAAGTGGCGCCTGAATTGCGCCTCTCGAGCGCAATGGTTTAAATCGGTATAATGAAATTAAAAGAGCACACATAA
>NW_017003989.1:0-201 GCF_001483705.2 Eufriesea mexicana | reverse complement strand
CAGTGTATAGCACTATAGTCAAGGACATCCTAACCAAACCAAAACAAACCTAACCGAACCAAATGTAAAATGACACAACCTAACGCGCCGCGGCGACTATTTCAAGCATTCGCAGGTGAAAGCGGGGAACATTAGAACGCAACAGATCGCAAAAATCCACCGAATAACAGTCTAAAGTCGAAAGTTAATGCTATCCTGTCC
>NW_017003988.1:0-201 GCF_001483705.2 Eufriesea mexicana | reverse complement strand
AAGAATCTATTGGCGTGCCATAGCCATTGCAATGCTATAGAATCTGTCAGGAAAATTCAATTACATTGTTATTTTCGAATAATATCGTGGTGACGTATCTCCCTTGTATACATAAGGAGAGAGCATTCTATTGGCCTTCTATAGCCATTGCAATGCCGTAGAATCTGGTTGGAAAATTCAATTTTATTTACATTTTCGACT
>NW_017003987.1:0-201 GCF_001483705.2 Eufriesea mexicana | reverse complement strand
AGGGCAGCATTATCGGTCCCGGCGTGGTAGGTTGAGATATGCTATGTTTGGATATGTTCTGTTTGTTTGGGTTAGGCTTAGGTAGTTCCGGCATTTCTGATGTACACGGCGATTCTATGGATTTCTGCGTTGTACTCCCCAGCAATGTGTTTTACTTGGATCTGTGGAGCCCAGTATTAGTTGCCGCGGCATGTTAGATTG
>NW_017003986.1:0-201 GCF_001483705.2 Eufriesea mexicana | reverse complement strand
GCCACAATCTATATCATTGCGATGGCCATACCGCTCAAAAAGCATCTTTCCTCCATACTTAAGGCAGGAAGTTAGCTCACCACGATATTACTCGAAAATGTCAACAAAATTGTATTTTCCAGCCAGATTCAATACCAGTGCAATGGCTATAGCACTCAAAAAGCATCTTTCCTCCTTACTTAAGCCAGGAAGTTAGCTCAC
>NW_017003985.1:0-201 GCF_001483705.2 Eufriesea mexicana | reverse complement strand
AATATGTCTACTCAAAATTTATAACCTGTTATAGCTTGGTGAATAGATCGCCTAACGCCTTCAGTCGAATGGCCAGTTCAGCCATCCACTTGCCAGAGATTATGTCTACACAAAACCAAAAGACTGTTATAGCTTGGAGAATAGATCGCTTAACGCCTTCAATCCACTGGCAAGTGCAGGCATCTGCTTGCCAGAGAATAA
>NW_017003984.1:0-201 GCF_001483705.2 Eufriesea mexicana | reverse complement strand
TGCTTGTATGGATGAATGTATGGATGGATGTATTGATGGATATATGAGTGGATGGATGTATGGGTGGGTGGATGTATGGATGTATGATATGGATATATGTATGGATGTATGTATGGATGTATGTAAGTACGTATCTACGGATGTATGTATAGATGAATGTATTGGTGTATGTAAGGATATATGTATTGATGTCTCTATGGA
>NW_017003983.1:0-201 GCF_001483705.2 Eufriesea mexicana | reverse complement strand
ACTATTGCTGGCCTCCACATAGAGAGGCACAGTGTACCAGAGCTCAGTGGAGCGCAGAAATCCATCGCACTGCAGTGAACAGCACAAAGACGTAGACATCCTATCCTAACCCGACAAAATTTAAGCCAACCAAGCGTGGCACAACCCATCATGACGTGCCGCGACCACTGCTTCTGGCCCGCCGGAGCCAAGTAGAATATA
>NW_017003982.1:0-201 GCF_001483705.2 Eufriesea mexicana | reverse complement strand
ACTAATATGGTGGTGAGCTAACTTTCTTCCATATATCAGGAGGAATGATTCTGTTGGCATGCTCTAGGTATTGCAATGCTACAGAATCTTGCTGTAAACATCGATTTTAATGACATTCTCGACTAATATCGTGGTGAACCAGATTCCATTGCATAAGTAAGGAGGAAAGATCCTTTTGGCGTGCTATAGCCATTGCAATGC
>NW_017003981.1:0-201 GCF_001483705.2 Eufriesea mexicana | reverse complement strand
TGATATTAGTAGAAAATGTCAATAAAAATGTATTTTCCAGCCAGATTGTATAGAATTGCAATGTCTATAAAGCGTCACTAGTATCTTTGCTCCTTATTTATCCAAGAAAGTTAGCTCGTCACGATATTTGTCGAAAATGTCATTAAAATTGAGTTTTCCAGATAGATTCGGTGTCATTGCAATGGCTATAGCACGCCAGAA
>NW_017003980.1:0-201 GCF_001483705.2 Eufriesea mexicana | reverse complement strand
CACCACGATTCTATGGCTTTCTGGACACCATCCGCTCTAGTACGATCTGCTTTACACTGGGGATGCCAACAATAGTGGTCGCGTCACGTTAGTTTGATTTATACTACGTTCGGTTGTGTTACGGTTGGTTATTTTAATAGAGTATAGCTTTGACCTTTGTGCTATACACCTCTCTTGGGTGAATCACTGCACTCTACTTGG
>NW_017003979.1:0-201 GCF_001483705.2 Eufriesea mexicana | reverse complement strand
ACTTTCCAGAGAATAAGTCCATTCAAAATTTATGAGCTGTCGCATCTTGGCGAATAGATCGCCAAACGCCTTCAATCCGATGGCAAGTACAGACATCTACTTGCCAGAAAAAAGGTCTATTCAAAATCAATAACCTGCTATAGATTGGTGAGTAGAACCCCTAACGCCGTCAATCCAATGGAATGTACAGTCATCTACTTG
>NW_017003978.1:0-201 GCF_001483705.2 Eufriesea mexicana | reverse complement strand
ATAGATTGGAGAATAGGTCGCCTAACGTCTTCAACCAATGGCAAGTGCAGCCATCTACTTGACCGAGAATAGGTCTTTTCAAAATCTGTAACCTGTTATAGCTTGGAGAATAGGTCGCATAGCGCCTTCAATCCAATGGCAAGTACAGCCATATACTTGCCAGAGAATAGGCCTCTTCAAGATCTATAATCTGTTTTAGCT
>NW_017003977.1:0-201 GCF_001483705.2 Eufriesea mexicana | reverse complement strand
GGTTCGGATATGCTTGGTTAGGATGTCTCTGTCTTTCGTGCTGTACACTGAATTTGGGGGGGGATAGGGTTAGATAAGGTTAACGGGGATAAGTTAGGGCCGTTAGGTCAGGTTAGGTCAGGTTAGGTCAGGATATCCTACACTCCTGCGCTGTTCACTGCAATGCGGCGGATTTTTGTGCTCTACAGTGCTCTAGTATAT
>NW_017003976.1:0-201 GCF_001483705.2 Eufriesea mexicana | reverse complement strand
CTATACATTGCTATTCAGTGGACTTCAGCGCTCTACAGCGCTCTAATGTGTTCACCTTGGCGCAGGAAAGGCCAACGACTGTAGTATCTGAACGTAATGACGAGATGTGTTACGTTCGTTTAGGTTAGTTTAGGCTTGGTTTGGCCAGGAAAGCTTTCACCTTTGTGCTATGCACAGCTATTCGGATGACTTCTGCGTTCA
>NW_017003975.1:0-201 GCF_001483705.2 Eufriesea mexicana | reverse complement strand
TTCTGCTCTCCACTAATGTGTTCTGCTTGGCTCTGCGGATGCCAGCAATAGTGGTCGTGGCACGGTAGGATTAGTTAGGATACGTTCGGATATGTTACGCGTGGTTAGGTTAGGAAGGGATCGCTCTGACTCTAGTGATATAGTCTTCTTTTATAGTGGGTTTCTGTGCCCTATAGTGCTCTAGTATTCTCTGCTTGGCTC
>NW_017003974.1:0-201 GCF_001483705.2 Eufriesea mexicana | reverse complement strand
GTCCACAGACACAAGCAGAGAGTTGCAGCGCACAACACAGCGCAGGAGTACATAGAATCACATTTTATAGCAGAAAAATCAAAGCTATAGGAACCTTACCCATGCTAACATAAACAAACCAAATGTAACTTAACTCAGCCTAACATGCCGCGGACACAATTTCCGGCCTCCCCAGAGCCAAGCATAGCATATTGGAGCGCA
>NW_017003973.1:0-201 GCF_001483705.2 Eufriesea mexicana | reverse complement strand
TTAAAACAAACATTTACATTCTATCACATGATGCAGACACACCTCCATGGACACAACAATGCTACGTATTCAGAAAAAAAACGACGAAAATAAAAAAAAACGCTGATTCTATTAGAGAAGAGCATGATCTATCGAGTAATGTAGAAAAAGCCAAAACAAAAATCGGATTTTGAGAAAGCTAAGGAACGAGAGCTAACGGCG
>NW_017003972.1:0-201 GCF_001483705.2 Eufriesea mexicana | reverse complement strand
TATTTATGAAAGAAAGATAGCTCACCATGATATTAGTCGAAAATGACAACAAAAATGAATTTTTCGACCCCATTCTATATCATTGCAAAGGCTATAGTACGCCAATAGTATCTTTCCTCCTTACTTACGCAAGGAAGGTAGCTGACCACGATATTAGTCGAAAATGTAAACAAAATTGTATTTTCCAGCCACATTCTATAC
>NW_017003971.1:0-201 GCF_001483705.2 Eufriesea mexicana | reverse complement strand
AAAATATAATTCCATTGACATTTTCGACTAATATCTTGGTGAGCTATCTTTCTTGCATAGATAAGGAGGAAAAATACTATTGGCGTGCTATTGCAATTGCAATGCTCCGGAATCTGTCTGGAAAATTCAATTTTACTCACATTTTCGACTAATATCGATGTGAGCTGACTTCCTCGCATAAGAAAGGAGGGCAAATTCTAT
>NW_017003970.1:0-201 GCF_001483705.2 Eufriesea mexicana | reverse complement strand
CTGGCAAGTGGATGGCTGTACTTGCCATTGGATTGAAGTCGTTAGGCGATCTATTCATCAAGCAATACCAGACTATTGGTTTTGAGTAGACATATTCTCTGACAAGTAGATGTCTGCACTGGCCATTGGATTGAATGCGTTAGGCGATCTAATCACCAAGCTGTAACAGGTCATAGATTTTGAATAGATCTATCATCTGGC
>NW_017003969.1:0-201 GCF_001483705.2 Eufriesea mexicana | reverse complement strand
ATGTCAAAAAAATTGAATTTGCCATACAGATTCTATAGCGTTGCAATGGCAATAGCACGCCAAAAGAATCTTTCCTGCTTATTTATGCAAGAAAATTAGCTCACCACTATATTAGTCGAAAATGTAAATAAAATTGTGTTTTCCAGACAGATTCTACAGGACTGCAATGGCAATAGCACACCAATAGAATCTTTCCTCCTT
>NW_017003968.1:0-201 GCF_001483705.2 Eufriesea mexicana | reverse complement strand
TTCTGTTGTACACTGCGAATCTGTGGATTCCTGCGTTCAACTCTCCGATAATGGGTTCTGTGTTGCTCCGGGGAGGCCAGCATTAGTGGTCTCGGCACGTTATGTTGTGTCATGTTACGTTCGCTTAGGTTGGGCTAAGCTAAGTTTGATTACGATAGCTTGTACTTCTGTGCTGTACACTGCAATTCGTATTCCTTCTGC
>NW_017003967.1:0-201 GCF_001483705.2 Eufriesea mexicana | reverse complement strand
GCAACAAAATTAGCTCACCATGATATTAGCCGAAAATGTACATAAATTTGAATTTTCCAGCCAAATTCTATAGCATTGCAATGGCTATAGCGTGCCAACAGAATCTTTCCTCCTTATTTATGCGACAAAATTACCTGAGCACGATATTAGTCGAAAATGTCAATAAAATTGGTTTTTCCATTCAGATTCTATTGCATTGCA
>NW_017003966.1:0-201 GCF_001483705.2 Eufriesea mexicana | reverse complement strand
TGACTTTTGTGCTGTACACTGCAGTGTGGTGGACTTGTGTGGTCCACTATGATGTAATATATTATGCGTGCCTCTGCGGAGCCCAGCGATAGTGGTCTCGGCACGTTCGGTTGAGTCATGTTACGTTTAGCTATGTTTGGATAGGCTAGGTTTGGTTAGGACATATTCGATTTGTGTGCTTTACCCTGCTTTGCGGCGAAT
>NW_017003965.1:0-201 GCF_001483705.2 Eufriesea mexicana | reverse complement strand
TGTATGTATGAATGGATGGATGTATGGATGGATGGATGTAAGGATGTATGGATGTAAGTATGTATGGATGTATGGATGGATGGAGGTATGGATGGAAGGATTCATGGATGTATGGATATATGAATGTATGGATGTATTGATGGATATATGTATGGATGGATGAATGTATGGATGTGAGGATGTATTGATGTATGCATGTAT
>NW_017003964.1:0-201 GCF_001483705.2 Eufriesea mexicana | reverse complement strand
TGTCATGTGGATGGCTGTACTTGCCATTGGATTGAATGCGTTCGGCGATCTATTCACCAAGCATTAACAGCCTATAGATTTTGAATACACCTATTCTCTGGCAAGTAGATGGCGGTACTTGCCATTGGTTGCAGACGCTTGGCGACCTATTAACCAAGCTATAACAGATTATAGATTTTGAATTGACCTATCCTCTGGCAA
>NW_017003963.1:0-201 GCF_001483705.2 Eufriesea mexicana | reverse complement strand
GATTTCGGCGTGGCAGTCAAAGGGTTAATTAGATTACGTTTGTTAGAGGACGTGAACCTCTGAACTTTTCCCATTTAATAAGGTTCGGACGAAACAGTGAATCTAAAGGGAAGTTTCTGCGAGTTTGGTAGAATAAGGGAGACTCCACTCTTTATAATTGTGCAATCTATGATGTAAATATTGTAACGTAGGATTTTCAGG
>NW_017003962.1:0-201 GCF_001483705.2 Eufriesea mexicana | reverse complement strand
TTCTAAACTTCGCCAATATCCTATTCACTGAAATTAAAAGCAAATTTATTACTGTTGTCAGTGTTGTTATTGTTATTATATGTTCCTGTGTTCTTCTTGTTATTTGTATTTTCAGAATAGATTAAAAATTGTTATTAAAAACATTTAACAAAATAATAAAAGCATTTAGTAAAAGCGAACTTCGTATAATTATTATATGTT
>NW_017003961.1:0-201 GCF_001483705.2 Eufriesea mexicana | reverse complement strand
GTTTAGTTAGGTTACGTTCTGATTTTTTACGATTAGTTTGGTTAGGCGAGGATAGCTTTGACTATAGGGCTGTAGTCTGCTATTAGGCGGATCTTTGCGCCCTGCAGTGTATTAATATTTTCAGCTTGGCTCTGGGAAGGACATCAATAGTCTTCTCGGCATGTTACACTGAGTCGAGGATAAGCACCGTTAGGCTGGTTA
>NW_017003960.1:0-201 GCF_001483705.2 Eufriesea mexicana | reverse complement strand
CCGCTGTACTCTAATGTGTTGTGCTTGTCGCTGGGAGACCAACAGTGTTGGCCGTGGCACGTTTGTTTGATTTAAGTCACATTTCGTTATGTTAGGTTTGGTTAAGTTTGGATAAGATGGCTTTGACATTTATGGAATGAAATGCTATTCGGTGGACCTCTGCGCTCTACTGTGCTGTATCACATTCTGCCTGCTTCCGAT
>NW_017003959.1:0-201 GCF_001483705.2 Eufriesea mexicana | reverse complement strand
TTGGCATTTTCGACTAATATCGTGGTGAGCCAACTTCCTTGTATAAGTAGCGAGGGAAGATTCCATTGGTGTGCTATTGCCCTTGCAATGCCAAAGGATCTGGTTGCAAAAGTCAAATTTGTTGACATTTTCGACTAGTAACGTGGTGAGTTATCTTGCTCGCATATATAAGGAGGATTGATCCTAATGGCGTGCTATAGG
>NW_017003958.1:0-201 GCF_001483705.2 Eufriesea mexicana | reverse complement strand
AAATAAGGAGGAAAAATTCCGTTGGCTTGCTATGGCCGTTGCAGTGCTATAGTATCAGGCTGATAAAAAATTATATAGACAGATTCGTCTAATATCGGGCAGAGCTAACATTCTTGCATAAATAAGGAGGAAAGACAATATTGGCCTGCCATAGCCATTGCAATTCCATAGTATCTGGATGGAAAATTCAATTTTATTGAC
>NW_017003957.1:0-201 GCF_001483705.2 Eufriesea mexicana | reverse complement strand
TAGTCTTTGCAATGCTATAGAATCCCGCTGGAAAGTACAATTTTATTGACAGTTTCTACTAATGTCGTGGTGAGCTAAGTCTCTTGCATAAATAAGGAGGAAAGATTCTGTTGGCGTGCTATGGGCACTTCAATGCTACAGAATCTGGCAGGAAAACAAAATGTTATTGACATTTTCGACTAATATCGTGTTGAGCTACCG
>NW_017003956.1:0-201 GCF_001483705.2 Eufriesea mexicana | reverse complement strand
ACCCTGAACTGTCAACTCTCAGTTGCCATTTTCTTTTCGTTGGCAACACTTTACCACTCAAATAGCGCGAAATTCAAATCTTGCGTGGATTTTGAAACACCCTGTACAATAAATACAAAACTGCCATACCTTCGCGAAAATTCGAAATTTTTAACAATTCAAAATTATAATCATACTTGACTACGACAATTATAGCTACGT
>NW_017003955.1:0-201 GCF_001483705.2 Eufriesea mexicana | reverse complement strand
CTGTACACTATGATTCTATGGATTTCTGGGCTCTACTCTCCTCTAATATGTTCTGCCTTTCTGCGCGGAGGCAAGCAATAGTGGCCTCGGTACCTTAGGCTGCGTTATGTTACGAACGGCTAGGTTATGTTACCTTGTGTTATGTCTCGATAGCCCTTACTCCTTGCCGTCGAACGGATTAAGGCGGTTTCTGCTCACAGC
>NW_017003954.1:0-201 GCF_001483705.2 Eufriesea mexicana | reverse complement strand
GCGTGAAAGTGACAGATATCCTAACCTAATCTGACCAAACCAAACATAATCAAACGTAACAAACCGCAACGTTCCGTGCCTAGCCCAACATTGCGGGCCTCCCCACAGCTCATCAGGGCATATTAGAAGAGAGTGGAACGCAGGGGTCCATAGAACCGCAGTGTATAGCACGAAAGTAAAAGATATCCTAACCTAATCCAA
>NW_017003953.1:0-201 GCF_001483705.2 Eufriesea mexicana | reverse complement strand
GGTGGAAAGGGAGAGTAAGAGTATGGGAAAAATGCAAGAAAAATGTGGAATGAAAAATAATTCCTGAAACTGAAGGAAAGAAGAAATCAAGTCAATATGGCGAAGAAGAAAAAGAAAATGCGAAAATATAAAATGGACAGAAAGGGCAAGGAGGATATTTAGCAGGGACTGGAAGTGAAAGAGGCAGGAAAATATTTTATG
>NW_017003952.1:0-201 GCF_001483705.2 Eufriesea mexicana | reverse complement strand
TACTCTGTATGGCTCTGGGGATGCCAGCAATAATTGTGTAGGCGCATTATGTTAAGCTATGTTTCGCTTGGCTTGGCTAGGTCAGGATAGGTATGGCTAGGATGGCATTGACTTTTGTGGTACACGCTGCTGCTCGGTCGATAACTGTGCACCGCATTGCTCTACTAGCATCAGCCGGTCTGTGGAGATGCCGGCAATATC
>NW_017003951.1:0-201 GCF_001483705.2 Eufriesea mexicana | reverse complement strand
TCAATAAAATTGAATTTTCCATTCGGATTCTATAGCATTGCAATGGCTATAGCATGCCAATAGAATCTTTAATCCTTATATATTGAACAAAATTAACTCACCACGATATTAGTCGAAAATGTCAGTAAAACTGAATTTTCCAGTCAGATTCAATTGCATTGCAATGGCTGTAGCATGCCAATACAGTCTTTCCTCTTGATT
>NW_017003950.1:0-201 GCF_001483705.2 Eufriesea mexicana | reverse complement strand
CTCCTTATTTATGCGAGAAAGGTAACTCACCACGATATTAGCCGAAAATGTCAATAAAATTGTGTTTTCCATCCAGATTCAATAGCATTGCAGTGGCTATAGTTCGCCAATAGTATCCACCCGGCTTATTTAGGCCAAGAAGGATATCTCACCACTTTAATAGTCGAAACCGTCAATAATATTGAACTTTCCAGCCAGATT
>NW_017003949.1:0-201 GCF_001483705.2 Eufriesea mexicana | reverse complement strand
GAGCTGACTTCCAAGCGTAAGTAAGGCGGAAAGACGCTTTTTGAGTGCTATAGGCATTGCAATTATATAGATTCCGGCTGGAAAATACAATTTTATTGACATTATCGTCTATTATCGTGGTGAGCTGGCTTTCTCGCTCTAGTATGGAGAAAAGATTCATTTGGTGTGCTATGGGCGTTGCAAAGCTATAGAATCGTCCTG
>NW_017003948.1:0-201 GCF_001483705.2 Eufriesea mexicana | reverse complement strand
ATTTCTGCCCTCTTCATTGCTCTACTATACTCTGCTCGTCTCTGTGGAGTCCAGCAATAGCGGTCGTGGCACGATAGGTTGAGATATGTTCTGCTTGCCTCTGGGGAGGCTAGCAATGGAAGCGTAACCACGCTACTTTCAGTTACGCTACGTTTGGTTTGGTCCGGTTGGGTCAGGTGAGGTTGGGGTATCTTTGCCTTT
>NW_017003947.1:0-201 GCF_001483705.2 Eufriesea mexicana | reverse complement strand
TAACTCATCACGATATTAGTCGAAAATGTCAATAAAATTGAATTTTCCAGCTGGATGCTCTTGGAATGGCTATAGCACGCCAGTAGAATCTTCCCTCCTTATTTATGCCATAAAGCTAGAACACCACGATATTAGTCAAAAATGTCAATAAAATTGAATTTTCCAAAGACATTCTGTATCAATGCAATGGCTATAGCACTC
>NW_017003946.1:0-201 GCF_001483705.2 Eufriesea mexicana | reverse complement strand
CGCTAAGGCCATTGCAGTGGTATAGAATCTGGCTGCTAAATTCAATTTTATAGGCATTTTCGGCAAATATCTTTGTGAGGTAACTTTCTTGTATAAATAAGGAGGAACGATTCCATTGGCGTGCTATAGCCATTGCATTGCTATAGAACCTACCTGGAATATTCAATGTTATTGACATTTTCGGCTAATATCGTGGTGAGC
>NW_017003945.1:0-201 GCF_001483705.2 Eufriesea mexicana | reverse complement strand
GTCGAAAATGTCAATGAAATTGTATTGTCCAGCCAGATTCTACAGGACTGCAATGGCTATAGCTCACCAATAGAATATTTCCTCCATGTTTATGCATAAAAGTAAGCTCACCGCGATATTAGTCGAAAATGTCAACAGAATTGAACTTTCCAGCCAGATTCCATTGCAGTCCAATGGCTATAGCACGCCAATAGAATCTTT
>NW_017003944.1:0-201 GCF_001483705.2 Eufriesea mexicana | reverse complement strand
ACACATATACGGTTGATTTCGGCCCTCTACTCTGCTCCAAGTCGTTCTGCTTATCTCTGGGGTAGCCAGCATTTGTGGACACGGCGCGTTCGGCTGAGGTATGTTACGTTTGGCTTGGCTAGGTTAGGCTATGTTAGGATGGGGTAGCTTTGACTTTCGCGGTGTACACTGCTACTCGCTCGGCCCAAAGTCGTATAGGCC
>NW_017003943.1:0-201 GCF_001483705.2 Eufriesea mexicana | reverse complement strand
TGACACGATTTTCTTTTTTAATAGAGGGTGCTGAGGATATATTTTTCTGCGTTTAAGATATTCAAAATGGGGAAGATATTTCCTATAAAATGTAAAAATTGGGAGAGTATAAAAGGATTTCGAGTTGAGAAAGAATCATGGATAAATTATGGTTTTGCGTGAAGGATTGGATTTTAATTTTGTCGGAATGCTCTCGAAATT
>NW_017003942.1:0-201 GCF_001483705.2 Eufriesea mexicana | reverse complement strand
AATATGATATGCTTGGCTCTGAGGAGGCCAACAATACTGGACGCGGCACGATAGTTTGGGATTTATTACGTTCGGCTGTGTTTTGCCTGGTTTGGTTAGGTTAGGATAGCGTTGACATATGTGCTCAACACTGACATACAATGCAATTCCGTGCTCTCCTGTGCTCTACCATATTCTGGATGTCTATGGGTAGGCGGGCAA
>NW_017003941.1:0-201 GCF_001483705.2 Eufriesea mexicana | reverse complement strand
CACAGCATAACCCAACCTAACCCGCCGAAACCGCTGTTGCTGCCCGCCACCCAAAGCGACGCGGGATATACCAGTCCACAGTAAAGAGCTGAAATTCACCGAATCGCAGAGCACAGCACAAAAGCTAAAACTATCCTAACCAAGCCTGGCCTAACCCAAACTGACAGAACGTAACGTGTCTTAGCATAACGTGCTAAGGCA
>NW_017003940.1:0-201 GCF_001483705.2 Eufriesea mexicana | reverse complement strand
AAGTATCTTTCCTCCTTACTTATGCAAGGAAGTTTGCTTACCACGCTATTAGTCGAAAATGTCTATAAAATAGTATTATTCATCCAGTTTCTATAGCATTGCAGTGGCTATAGCTCGCCAATGGAATCTGCCCTCCACGTTTATGCAAGAGAGTTATCTCACCACGATATTTGACGAGTATGTCAATAAAATTGAATTTTC
>NW_017003939.1:0-201 GCF_001483705.2 Eufriesea mexicana | reverse complement strand
CAGGTCAGGTCAGGTCAGATCAGTCAGGTCAGGTCACGTCAGGTCAGGTCAGGTCAAGTCAGAAGAGGTCAGGTCAGGTCAGGTCATGTCAGGTCAGGTCAAGTCTGGTAAGGTCAGGCCAGGCGATATCATGTCTGTTCAGGTCAGGTCACATAAGGCCGGTTAAAGTCGGCACAGGTCAGGTCAGGTCGGGTCAGGTAA
>NW_017003938.1:0-201 GCF_001483705.2 Eufriesea mexicana | reverse complement strand
CTAAAGCCCAGTAGATAACAGCAATCCGCGGCGTTGCAATGCATGGCACAAGATTCGAAGATACCCCTACCCAACCTGACCTAACCTAACCAAACCAAACGTAACGTAACACGACCTAACGTGCCGGGCCACTATCTATGGCATCCCCAGAACCAAGCAGAAAATATTAGAAAACAGTAGAGCTCAGAAGTCCGCGGATAG
>NW_017003937.1:0-201 GCF_001483705.2 Eufriesea mexicana | reverse complement strand
TCGAGTGGTGTGATCAAATGCGCTAATTGCAAGCTAGGATAATCGTTTTACGATCGCTTGCTTGATAGATTCGGTCTTCGAGTCAGCTGTATGCGCTGAGCTTAGCCGAGGGGGATCTCTTATCTTGGAATACCGTACAAAATAATTAGATCGGTTTCTCTATAAATCGAAAATGGAAGATGGTTCGATAACGCAAAGATC
>NW_017003936.1:0-201 GCF_001483705.2 Eufriesea mexicana | reverse complement strand
CTACTGGGACACAAATGGTCTTTTCTTTTCTAAATTTTTTATTCGAAATTTCGCATTCGAGGTTGTCGTTTTGTGATATTTTCATTGATACAGGTATATTCCATTTTTCTAAATTGTTTTTTACTTTATTTCTTCATTTGTCCGCTATTTAATTGGTCATGGTAGGTTTGGCGTTAACACTTTGACTGTCATGTACATTTT
>NW_017003935.1:0-201 GCF_001483705.2 Eufriesea mexicana | reverse complement strand
GAGCACAGCAGACGGATGTTGTCAGCCACATTGCAGTGTATAGCGAAAAAGTCGAAACCTAACCTGACCAAACCCAGTCCAACCAAACGTACCCTAACTCAATGTAACGTGCCATGGCCACTATTGCTGACCTCCCTTGAACAATGCAGAACATACTAGAGCAGATTAGAGCGCAAAGCGACCCTACCCTAACCTAACCAA
>NW_017003934.1:0-201 GCF_001483705.2 Eufriesea mexicana | reverse complement strand
GCGGTCGCAGCACGTTACGTTGAGTTAGGCTCCGTTTGGGTATGCTCTGCTGGTTTGGGTTGACCTTGGGTAGCATAGTCTTTTCTGATATACACTGCAGTTCTATGGATCTCTGCGTCGTATTGTTCAATATATGTTCTGCTTGTCTATGGGTTGGCCAGCAACGGTGGCCTCGGTGCGTTACATAGTGTATGGTTACGC
>NW_017003933.1:0-201 GCF_001483705.2 Eufriesea mexicana | reverse complement strand
CAGTGTCCAGCAGAAAAGTCAAAGACATCCAAACCTAACCCAAACTAACATAACCTAGCCTAATGTAGAAAATCTGAACGCAATGTGCCGCGACCAATATTGCTTGCACCCAAGGGCCGAGCAGATTTGGGGTAGAGTACAGTGGAGCGCAGGAATCCACGCAATAACTATGTATATCACGAAAGTCAAATCTAACCAATC
>NW_017003932.1:0-201 GCF_001483705.2 Eufriesea mexicana | reverse complement strand
ATACGGTTTTTCCACAGTTTCCACTGACTACTATTCTTTTGTGTTATAATCCCTTTAACAGTTCGTGGTTAGCATAGGAATTTTAATCAGTTACTATTTCTGATACGAGAGATGACAGTGTCATGCATTTAATAGAGATGTAAATACTGGTGACTCTTGTATAGTGCAGATTTTAACACTAAACCTATGCCGAGGCTAGTC
>NW_017003931.1:0-201 GCF_001483705.2 Eufriesea mexicana | reverse complement strand
TATTAACAAATTGCATAAAGCATAAAAATACTTCACATAAATGCATCACGAAAATTTATATTCGAAAAGCATAAATCAAATTTATAAATTATAATAGTTATTGTTAGTAACAAATTAATAATGTTAATAACAAACTGCTCATAACGTAAAATTATAATAAAAGTGAAAAAATTAAGGAATTACTGGTTATTACTTGAACTT
>NW_017003930.1:0-201 GCF_001483705.2 Eufriesea mexicana | reverse complement strand
TGGAAAATTCAATTTTATTGACATTTTCGGCTAATATCGTTGTGCGGTAACCTTCTTGCATAAATAAGGACGAACGATTCTATTGGCCATCTATAGCCATTGCAATCCTATAGAATCCGCCTCGAAAATTCAATTTTTGTAACAGTTTCGACTAATATCGTGGTGAGCTGACATCCTTGCATGTGTAAGGAGGAAAGATAC
>NW_017003929.1:0-201 GCF_001483705.2 Eufriesea mexicana | reverse complement strand
TAAGTTAGCTCACCACGATATTAGTCGAAAATGTCTATAAAATTGAATATTCCTCTCAGATTCCAGAGCATTGCAATGGCTACAGCTCGCCAATACAATCTTTCCTCCTTGCTTATGCATGAAAGCTTGCTCACCACAATATTAGTCGAAAATGTCAACAAAATTGTATTTTCCAACAACAATCTATATCATTGCAATGGC
>NW_017003928.1:0-201 GCF_001483705.2 Eufriesea mexicana | reverse complement strand
ACCGAACAGCGGTATATATCGCAGAAGTCAAAGATATGCTATCCTAACCTAACCAAGCGTAACAAAACAAAACGTGAACTAACTCATCTTGACGTGCTGTGACCATCATTGCTGCCCCCCTCCCGCAGAGCCAAGCAGAACATATTAGGGCAATGTAGAGCGTAGCAATCCACTGAATAGCGGTGTATAGCACAGATGTCG
>NW_017003927.1:0-201 GCF_001483705.2 Eufriesea mexicana | reverse complement strand
GTGCATGTCAGCCATTGATGTCCCAGCACGTTAGGATGTCATAAGTTGCGTACGGTTACGCTTTCTTAGTTAAGGTTAGGACGGGATAGGCTTCACTCTTGTGCTATACACTGATTTTCGTTGTATTTCTGTGATCTGCTGTGCTCTGATAGGCTCTGCTTTGCTCTGGGGATGCCAGAAGTGGGGGCCGAGGCACGTTGG
>NW_017003926.1:0-201 GCF_001483705.2 Eufriesea mexicana | reverse complement strand
ACTCAACTTAAAGCGCCGAGAGCACTATTGCCGCCCTCCCCAGAGCCAAGCAGAGCGCATCGGGGCACAGTAGAGCACCGAAATCCACCGAATAGCAGTTTACAGCACGAAGGTCAAAGCTATCCCGTCCTAACGTATCCAAACGTAATATGAGCGGACGTTATCCATCTCAACGTAACGTGCCGAGACCACTGTTGCTGT
>NW_017003925.1:0-201 GCF_001483705.2 Eufriesea mexicana | reverse complement strand
AGAAATTAAATATAAATTCAAGAAATACCATATAAACTAAATTTCCAATAAAAATTCTGTTTTAGTGGATGGAAATAAAATTCCTTTTCAATGGGAAAAAATTAAATAAACTTTTCCTCGTCTACATTTGTTCCTCTCATCAACCCTAGTACAAATACCATTAATTTCTCTGACACCCTGTATAACCCTGACATAAAATCA
>NW_017003924.1:0-201 GCF_001483705.2 Eufriesea mexicana | reverse complement strand
ACATAACCAAACGTAACCTAGCTCATACTAATCCGCCGAGACGGCTATTGCTGCCCCCCCCCCACATCCGAGCAGAACACATTATTGCAGAGTGGAACGCAGAAATCCACAGAATCGCAGTGTATATCAGAAAGGCGTAGAATACACAAGACTAAGCCAAACAAACACGACAGTCCCAAACACAGCCTATCTCATCCTAAC
>NW_017003923.1:0-201 GCF_001483705.2 Eufriesea mexicana | reverse complement strand
GTCAGATGCTGTCAGTTCAGGTCAGTTCAGGTCAGGCCAGATCATATATGGCCAGGTCAGGTCTGGTCAGGTCAGATCAGTCAGGTAAGGTCAGGCCAGGCCAGCTCATGTCTGGTCAGATCAGGTCAGTTCAAGTCTGTTCACTTCAGATCAGATCATGTCATGCCAGGTCACATCAGGTCAGGTCAGGCCAGGCAAGGT
>NW_017003922.1:0-201 GCF_001483705.2 Eufriesea mexicana | reverse complement strand
ACAGTGGAGCGCAGAAATCGAACGGATAGCAGCGCATCGCACAAAATTCAAAGTAATCTTAACTAAACCAGACCTTACCGGACATAACCAAAGGTAGAATAACCATACATATCGTGCCACGGCCGCGACTGTTGCTCGGCCCATATTCGAGCAGAATATAATAGAGCAATGAAGAGCTGAGAATTGCACCGAATAGCAGTG
>NW_017003921.1:0-201 GCF_001483705.2 Eufriesea mexicana | reverse complement strand
CAAAATTAAGCTTACAACCAGCTGTTGAACCATCTGGACTTGCAAGTAAGAAAAGGAAGGAAGTCCGCATTAGCGATTGGGAAAATGAAGACGAATTAAAAACTGAAGAAGAATTAGCAGTTGCAAAGAAAGAGAAAAAGTTAGTTTATTATTTGCATTATAACTATGTTATAAAAAGTAGGAATTTTTATTGACTGTCTC
>NW_017003920.1:0-201 GCF_001483705.2 Eufriesea mexicana | reverse complement strand
GATAAATTTGTTCACTAGTGATATGTATTCCAAAGCAAGTCTTTAGTGACTAGTATATAGTACACTTAAGGATGGAGCTATTTACAGTTCCTAGGACGGTAGTTGTTGCACGCATCAAGATGGCAATGCAACCGATGTATCAACCAGTTCAACGATGACATACATATCATGTCCATTCCAGAATGACAAAAGACAGGTCCG
>NW_017003919.1:0-201 GCF_001483705.2 Eufriesea mexicana | reverse complement strand
TTGCCAGAGAATATGTCTATTCGAAATCTATTACCTGTTATAGCATGGTGAATAGATCGCTTAGCGCATTCAATTCAACGGCAAGTACAGCCACCTGCTTGCCAGAGAATAGGTCTATTCGATATCTATAACCGGTTGTAGCTTGGTGGATAGATCGCCTAACGCCTTCAATCAAATGGCAATTACAGTCATCTACTTGCC
>NW_017003918.1:0-201 GCF_001483705.2 Eufriesea mexicana | reverse complement strand
TCGTTGGCTGCCTTAGGTCATCGAGTAAGCCATGGCGAGGTCAGCGGCGGCAGGGTGGGTAAGCCCCGATCGGGAGGGTGCTGTGGCCGGAGTTGTCTTGTATACGAGAGTGCGTCGCGTAGGCTAGTCGGTCTTTCAAATGATCGCGAACTCATTTGTAAGACACGAAATATAATAAAGTGTCAGCAGATTCGCTTTAAC
>NW_017003917.1:0-201 GCF_001483705.2 Eufriesea mexicana | reverse complement strand
TTTTCGGCTAACATCCTCGTGACCTAACTTTCTTGCATACATAAGGAGGAAATATTCTACAGGATTGCTATAGTCATTGCATTGCTATAGAATATGGCTGGAAAATACATTTTTATTGACATTTTCAACTAATATCGTGGTGAAAAAACATTCTTTCATAAATAAGGATAAAATATCCTATTGGCGTGCTATAGCCATTGT
>NW_017003916.1:0-201 GCF_001483705.2 Eufriesea mexicana | reverse complement strand
ACACGCTCTGCCTGGCTTCGGAGATGCCAGCAATTGGGGTCTCGGCACGTTGGGTTTTGCTAGATTACGTTTGGTTAGGTTACGTTTGCTTGGGTTACGTTCGGATAGCTTTGGCTTCCGTCGTAAACACAGTTACTGGATGGACTTCTGCGCCCTGCTGTGCCTTAGAATTTTCTGCTTGGCACTGGGGAGGCCAGCAAT
>NW_017003915.1:0-201 GCF_001483705.2 Eufriesea mexicana | reverse complement strand
TCGTCACTGCTCATGTAGAAGTACAGTGTTGTACAAAGGTTTTTGCAATTTTCTTATCCTGTTAGAGCAAAACCGTGTTATAGGATGCGGTGTTGTAGGGGGTTCCCGCAATTTATGAATCGTGTTATAGTGAAACCCTGTTATCGAATGCCGTGTTGTAGGAGGGCTACCTGTATGTCAAATTTAATGTAATGTAACAGT
>NW_017003914.1:0-201 GCF_001483705.2 Eufriesea mexicana | reverse complement strand
TTGCCAGACAATAGGTATATTGGAAATCCATAATATGTTATAGCCCGGTGAATACATCGCCTATCGCGTTCATTCCAATGGCAAGTACAGCCATCTACTGGCCAGAGAGTATGTCTATTCAAAATCTATAATCCGTTGTAGCCTGCTGAATAGGTCGCCTAACGCCTTCAACCAATGGCAAGTACTGCCATCTACTTGCCA
>NW_017003913.1:0-201 GCF_001483705.2 Eufriesea mexicana | reverse complement strand
TGTAGATTTTGAAAACACCTATTTTCTGGCCAGTGGATGTCTGTAATTGCCATTTGATTGAAGCCGTTAGGAGATCTATTCACCAAGCTGTAACAGGTTATAGATTTCGAATAAACCTCTTCTCTGGCAAGTAGATATCTGTTCTTGCCATTAGATTTAAGGCGATAGGCGATCTAATCACTAAGCTATGGCAGATTTTAG
>NW_017003912.1:0-201 GCF_001483705.2 Eufriesea mexicana | reverse complement strand
ATACATGCATACATCCATACATGCTTACATCCATACATCCATGCATACCCCCAAACACTCATCGATTCATACATCCATATATACATTTGTAAATGCATCCATACATCCATGCATACATCCATGCATACATCCATACAGTCATCCATTCAAGCATCCATACATACATCCATTCTTCCGTCCATTCACCCATCCATTCGACCA
>NW_017003911.1:0-201 GCF_001483705.2 Eufriesea mexicana | reverse complement strand
CTCCGCTATATGGTGTATTTCTGGGCTCTACTGTGCTATAATATGTTGTGCTTTGCCGTGGGTACTCAGTAATTGTGGTCTAGGCACGTTAGTTTCCGTCACGATACGTTTGGTCATGCAACGCTGCGTTCTCTTAGACTATGGTAGCTTCGACGTTTGTGCTATAAACTGCTATTCCTTGAATTTCTGCTCTCATCGCTC
>NW_017003910.1:0-201 GCF_001483705.2 Eufriesea mexicana | reverse complement strand
CCCCTGCGCAATTCACTGGCTTTCGGTAGATTTCTGCGCTCTAATATGCTGTAATGTGCTCTGCCTGGCTTTGCGTATGCCAACAATTTTGTCCTCGTCAAGTTATGTTTAGATACACTACATTTGGGTAGGTAAGGCAATGTCAGGTTATGTCAGGATATGTTTGACTTCGGCGCTATACACTGCAATGCGGTGGATTTC
>NW_017003909.1:0-201 GCF_001483705.2 Eufriesea mexicana | reverse complement strand
GCATAAATAAGGAGGAAAGATTCTATTGGCCACCTATAGCCATTGCAATTCTATAGTATCTGGGGGAAAATTCAATTTTATTGACAATTTCGACTAATATCGCGGTGAGCTGACATCCTTGTATAAATAAGGAGGAATGATTCTATTGGCACGCTATAGCAATTGCAGTGCTATAGGATCTGGCTGCTAAATTCAATTTTA
>NW_017003908.1:0-201 GCF_001483705.2 Eufriesea mexicana | reverse complement strand
AAGTACAGCCATCTACTTGCCAGAGAATAGGTCTATTCAAAATCTACAATCTGTTATAGCTTG
Source organism: Eufriesea mexicana (assembly GCF_001483705.2). Taxonomy (NCBI): domain Eukaryota; kingdom Metazoa; phylum Arthropoda; class Insecta; order Hymenoptera; family Apidae; genus Eufriesea; species Eufriesea mexicana. The sequence goes on along the minus strand of NW_017003908.1, from coordinate 138 downwards.
TCGAATAGATCGCCAACCGCCTTCAATCCAATGGAAAGTACAGACAGCCACTGGCCAGAAAATAGGTCTATTCAAAATCTATAACATGTTCTAGCTTGGTGAACAGACCGCCTAACGCCTTCATTACAATGGCAAGTA
>NW_017003907.1:0-201 GCF_001483705.2 Eufriesea mexicana | reverse complement strand
CATAAATCAGGAGGAAAGATTCTGTTGGCATGCTATAGGCATTTCAATGCTATAAAATCTTGCGGGAAAATTCAATTTTATTGTGATTTTCTTCTAATATCGTGGTGAGCTACCTTCCTTCCCTAAGTAAGCAGGAAGGATCCTACTGGAGTGCTATAGCCATTGCAATGCAGGAGAACCTTGTTGGAAGGATCAATTTTA
>NW_017003906.1:0-201 GCF_001483705.2 Eufriesea mexicana | reverse complement strand
AATACGATTTTATTGAGATTTTCGTATAATATCGTGGTGAGCATACCCACTTGCATTAATAAGCATGAAAGATTCAACGGGCGTGCTATAGCCACAGCAATGCTATAGAATCTGCCTGGAAAATACAATTTTAATGATATTTTCGACTAATATCGTGTGAGATAGCTTTCTTGCATTAATACGGAGGAAAGATTCAATTGG
>NW_017003905.1:0-201 GCF_001483705.2 Eufriesea mexicana | reverse complement strand
CCAATCCTCTGGCAAGTAGATGGCTGTACTTGCCATCGGATTGAAGGCGTTAGGCGATCTACTCACTAAGCTATGGCAGCTTACAGATTTTGAATAGACAAATTCTCAGGCAAGTAAATGGTTGTACTTGCAATTGGACTGAAGGCGATAGGCCATCTATTCACCAAGCTATAACAGGTTATTGATTCTGAATAGACATAT
>NW_017003904.1:0-201 GCF_001483705.2 Eufriesea mexicana | reverse complement strand
CGTTAGGCGACCTAATCGCCAAGCTGTGACAGCTTATAGATTTTGAATAGACTTATTCTTTGGAAAGTAGATGCTGCAATTGCCATTGGATTGAAGGCGTTAGGCGATCTGTTCATCAAGCTACACCAGACTATTGGCTTTGAGCAGACATATTCTCTGGCAAGTAGATGTCTGCACTTGCCATTGGATTGAATGCGTTAG
>NW_017003903.1:0-201 GCF_001483705.2 Eufriesea mexicana | reverse complement strand
TATTCTACATAAATAAGGAGGAAAGATCCTATTGGTTTGTTATAGCCATTGCATTGCAATATATATCTGACGGAAAAGTCCAATTTTATTGACACTTTCGTCCAATATTGTGGTGAGCAAGCATTTCTCCGTAAATAAGACGGAAGGATCCTATTGGTTTGCTATAGCAATTGCATTGCAATAGAATCTGACTGAAAAGTT
>NW_017003902.1:0-201 GCF_001483705.2 Eufriesea mexicana | reverse complement strand
TTATATATGCGAGAATGTCATCTCACCACGATATTAACCGAAAATGACAAAAAAATTGAATTTACCAACCACATTCTATAACATTGCAAAGTCTATAGCTTGCCAATAGAATCTAAACTCATTATTTATGCAACATATACAGCTCACCACGATATTAGTCAGAAATGTCAATAAAATTGAGTTCTCCAGCCAGATTCTACT
>NW_017003901.1:0-201 GCF_001483705.2 Eufriesea mexicana | reverse complement strand
CCCAACCGAACGGAAGCTATTTCAACCTTACGCATCGAGACAACCATTGCTATGCTCCCAGACTCGAACAGAGTATAGAGGAGCAATGTAGAATGGAGAAATCCACCGGATAGCGGTGTATAGCACAAAAATCCAGGCTGCCATGTCCTAACCTAACCAACCGTAACACCTGCAAACGTACCTTAAGAAAGGCTAACGTGC
>NW_017003900.1:0-201 GCF_001483705.2 Eufriesea mexicana | reverse complement strand
ACTGTATCATTGCAATTGCTATAGCACTCAAAAAGCATCTTTCCTCCATACTTACGCAAGGAACACATCTCACCACGATATTAGTCGAAAATGTCAACGAAATCGAAATTTCCAGCCAGATTCTATAGCATTCCGACCGCTACAGCACGTGCATTGAATCTTTCCTCATTATATATGCAAGAAAGTTAGCTCACCACGATG
>NW_017003899.1:0-201 GCF_001483705.2 Eufriesea mexicana | reverse complement strand
CAAAAGTCAAAGCTATCGTATCTTAATCTAGCCAAACGTGACCTACCCAAACGTAGCCTAACTGAACCTAGCGTGCCCAGACCACCATTTCTGTCTTCTCCAGCACCAAGCAGAGCATATTAGAGCAGGGTAGGGCGTACAAATCCACGAAATATACGTCCAGAGCACAAAAGTCGAATCTGTCCTATCCTAACCTAACCA
>NW_017003898.1:0-201 GCF_001483705.2 Eufriesea mexicana | reverse complement strand
AGTCAAGGTCACCGTAGCCTAACCTAAGCAAGCATAACATAACCAAACGTAACATAACTGAACTTGACGAGCCTAGACCATTGTTACTGACCTCCACAGAGCCATCCAGAGTATACCGGAGCACAGTGGAGTGCAGAAATCCGCCGCATTGCAGTGTAAAGCAGAAAAGTCGAAGCCATGCTAACCTAACTTGTCCTAACC
>NW_017003897.1:0-201 GCF_001483705.2 Eufriesea mexicana | reverse complement strand
GGGCAATATTGTTGGCATCTGCAGGGCGGGACAGAGCACGCTAGAGCACAATAGAGCGCAGAAATCCTCCGAATAGCAGTGAATGGCAGAGAAATCAAACCTAACATACCCAAACATAGCCTAACTCAACCTAACATGACCAGACCGCTATTGCTGCCCTCCCCAGAGCCAAGCAGGAAATACTAGGGCACAGTAGACCAC
>NW_017003896.1:0-201 GCF_001483705.2 Eufriesea mexicana | reverse complement strand
CTCGCCATGATATTAGCCGAAAATGTCAATAAATTTGAATTTTTCAACCACATTCTATATCATTGCAATGGCTATATCACGTCAATAGAGTTCCTCCACCTTATTTATGCAACAAAGGTGGTTCACCACGATATTAGTCGAAAATGTCAGTAAACTTGAACTTTCTAGACATATACTACAGCATTGCAATGGCTATACCAC
>NW_017003895.1:0-201 GCF_001483705.2 Eufriesea mexicana | reverse complement strand
CAACGCGTTTTGCAAGTAATAATGAACGGGTGTATACGAATCGTACGTAAACTTGTTTTCTCTCGTATGTATACACATATATCTATAAGTTTCTACACGTGTGTCTTATTATATCGAGCTCTCTAGCTACAGATATCATGTGTACGCGTGGTGGACAACTTTACAGATTAAACATACATGAAACGCAAAAAAATAAACTAC
>NW_017003894.1:0-201 GCF_001483705.2 Eufriesea mexicana | reverse complement strand
TATCAGTGTATATCAGGAAATTCATAGTTACCCAAGCCTAACCCAAACAAAGAGAGCAGAGACTAACAAATCCTAACCCAATCTAACGCCCCAAGACTGCCATTGCTGCAAGGACCAGTGCCAAGCAGGACGTACTAAAGCAAAGTAGATCGCAGAAGTCCCACGAATAGCAGTGTACAGCTCAAAAGGTACAGCTACCCG
>NW_017003893.1:0-201 GCF_001483705.2 Eufriesea mexicana | reverse complement strand
CCTAATCGAAAGCAGCCATACCAAAACTAACCTGCCCAGACCACTATTGCTGGACTCCCCAGTGCCAGCAAAATATACTGGAGCACAGTAGAGCGCAGTAAACTGGCGCATTGCAGCGTAAAGCACAGCTGTGTATGATGTCCTAACCCAACCTGTGCTAACCTAACCATACCGGACGAAGCTTAACCGAAGCTAACGTGC
>NW_017003892.1:0-201 GCF_001483705.2 Eufriesea mexicana | reverse complement strand
AATATCGTGGTGTGCCACCTTTCTTGCATAAATAAGGGGTAAAGATTCTATTGGCGTGCTATTTCCACTGCAACGGTATAGAATCTTGCTGGAATATTCAATTTTATTGACATTTTCGACTAATATCGTGGTGAGCTGACTTTATTGCACAAATAAGGAGGGTAGATTGTACTGGCGTGCTATAACCATTGCATTGCAAGG
>NW_017003891.1:0-201 GCF_001483705.2 Eufriesea mexicana | reverse complement strand
AAGCGCAAGTACAGCCATCTACTTGCCAGAGAATAGGTGAATTCAAAATATATAATCTGCTATTGCTTGTTGAATAGGTCGCCTAACGTCTTCAACCAATGGCAAGTACAGCCATATGCTTGCCAGAGAATAGATCTGTTCAAAATCTATAACCTGTCATAGAATGGTGAGTAGATGGCATAACGCCTTCAATCCAATGGC
>NW_017003890.1:0-201 GCF_001483705.2 Eufriesea mexicana | reverse complement strand
GATAGGTTATGTCACGTTTGGCAATGTTTAGCTAGGTTAACTTCAACTTTCGTGCTAGACACTACTTTGCGGTGGATTTCTATGATCCATAGTGCTCTACTATATTCGGCATGGCTCCAGGGAGGCCAGCAATAGTGTTCGTGTCACGTCAGGTTCGGTTAAGTTACGTTTGGTGGGGTGAGGTAAGGTAAAGTTTGCTTA
>NW_017003889.1:0-201 GCF_001483705.2 Eufriesea mexicana | reverse complement strand
AATATTTGTTCACAGTAGAGCGTAGAAATCCACCAGATAGCAGCGTATTGCACGAAAGTGAAAAATATACGAAATAAACATAACCAAACCAAGCCTAACCAAGCTTAACAGGACTCAACCCAACGTGCCGCGACCACTGTACCTGGCGTCCCCAGAGACAAGCAGAGCGTGATAGCGCACAGTGGAGCGCAGAAGTCCAGA
>NW_017003888.1:0-201 GCF_001483705.2 Eufriesea mexicana | reverse complement strand
GCACTGTATCCCTTGGATTAGATTGTTCAACGAAGATAACGGTTTTATGGCAGTTCTAGATTACCATGATACAGGTCCATTATCCCTCACTATATTAACAATTGGGAGTACAGTACTGAATACAGCCATCATCACAGCACCCCTTGCGCTACTTTGACCACAGATGACGTAAATTCCATGCAATAATGTATTAATCAGGGC
>NW_017003887.1:0-201 GCF_001483705.2 Eufriesea mexicana | reverse complement strand
ACTGTTTACCATAAAAGTCATAGCTTCCCAAACCTAACACAAGCCAACAGAACATAGCCAACCATAGCATAACTCAACATAACGTGCAGAGACAGCTATTGCGGCCTTCCCCAGACGCAAACAGGGCACGCTAGAGCGCAGTAGAGCACAGAAATCCACTGAACAGCAGTGTACAGCACTCAACTTAAAGCTATCCTGACC
>NW_017003886.1:0-201 GCF_001483705.2 Eufriesea mexicana | reverse complement strand
TTCGACTAATATCGTGGTGAGCTAATTTCGTTGCATAAATAACGAGGGAAGATTCTATTCGCAGGCTGTAGCCAGTGCAGTGTAATAGAATCTGCCTGGAAAATCCTATGTTATTGACATTTTCGACTTATACCGTGGTGAGATAATTTTCTTGCATAAGTAAGGAGGAAAGATTCTGTTGGCATGCTGTAGCAACTGCAA
>NW_017003885.1:0-201 GCF_001483705.2 Eufriesea mexicana | reverse complement strand
CTTAACTGGACATAGCGAGACGATACCATTATTTCTAGCCTTCCAAGAGCCTGTCGCAGGACAGCAGATAAGAGTGGAACGCCGAAATCCATCGAACCGCAGCGTCCACCGCAAAATCAAAGATATTCTAACACAACACGAACAAATATAATTTAACCAAACGTAACATAACACAACCCATCGCGCCGCGGCCGCTATTTC
>NW_017003884.1:0-201 GCF_001483705.2 Eufriesea mexicana | reverse complement strand
GTGGATGGATGTGTGTGTGGAAGGATGGATGTACGGATGGACGTATGTATGGATGGATGGCTGCATGGATGGATGGATGAGTGTATGGATGGATTTATGGATGTGTATGCATGAATGAATGGATGGAAGGATGTATGCATGGATGTATGTCTGTATGAATGGTTGTATGGATGGGTGGATGTATGGATGGATTGGGGCATG
>NW_017003883.1:0-201 GCF_001483705.2 Eufriesea mexicana | reverse complement strand
AGCAATTGCAATGCTACAGATCCTGGCTGGAAACTAGAATTTTATTCACATTTTCGGCTAATAATGTAGTGACATAACTTTCTTGGATATATAAGGAGGAAAGATTCTATTGTCGCGCTATAGTCATTGCGATGCTGCAGAATCTGGCTGGAAAATTAAATTTTATTGACATTTTCGACTAATATCGTTGTGAGCTAACTT
>NW_017003882.1:0-201 GCF_001483705.2 Eufriesea mexicana | reverse complement strand
ACGGTCTCCTGTGCTCTAATATGCTCTGCTTTGCTCCGGGGAGGCCAGAAATAGTGGCCGCGACATGTTATGCTTAATCGGGATACGTTTCTTTAGTCTATGTTACTGTATGGCCATGGAGAGGGCAGCAATAGTTGCCGCGCCACGTTAGGTTGAGTTACATCACGCTTGGCAGGCTTAGATTTGGTCCGGTTAGGAGAG
>NW_017003881.1:0-201 GCF_001483705.2 Eufriesea mexicana | reverse complement strand
TAGTGGCATCCCCAGAGCCGGACAGAGTACCCAAGGGTTATGTAAAGAGTAGAAATCCACCGACAAGCAGTGTATAGCACAATAATCGAATATATGCTGACCAAACCTGACTTAACCTATCGTAACCAAACGTAGCCTGACCCATCGTAATGTGCCAATACCGCTCTTGCTGGCCCTCCCGTAGCCGAGCTGATCATATTA
>NW_017003880.1:0-201 GCF_001483705.2 Eufriesea mexicana | reverse complement strand
GACCAATAGAATTCATCCTCCTTACGTATACAAGGGAGTTAGCTCACCACGATATTATTCGAATATGTCAATAAAATAGAATTTTCCAACAAGATTCTATAGCATTGCAATGGCTATAGTACGCCAAAAGTATCCTTTCTCCTTACGTATGCAACGGAGCCAGCTCACCACGATAAATGTCGAAAATGTCAATAAAATTGA
>NW_017003879.1:0-201 GCF_001483705.2 Eufriesea mexicana | reverse complement strand
CATAGAGTCGCGCGGAGTATAGTAGAGTAATGTAGAGTGTCGAAGTCCACCGAATAGCAGCGTGTAGCAAAGACGTCAAAAAAATCCTAACCAAATCTTATTAACCTGACCTAACGAAACGAAATATTGCAAAACACAACGTGCCGAGACCACTATTACTTGCCATCTCAGAGCCATGCACAGCATATTATAGGACATTAG
>NW_017003878.1:0-201 GCF_001483705.2 Eufriesea mexicana | reverse complement strand
TGCCATAGGCATTGCAAAGCTATAGAGTAGTCCTGGAAAATTCAATTTTATTGACATTTTCGGTTAATATCGTGGTGAGCTTACTTTCGGTAGGAAATAAGGAGGAAGGATCCTATTGGTGTGCTGTAGCCATTGTAGTCCTGTAGAATCTGGCTGGAAAATACAAATTTATTCACATTTTCGACTAATATCGTGGTGAGC
>NW_017003877.1:0-201 GCF_001483705.2 Eufriesea mexicana | reverse complement strand
GCTCTTCTTCTTCTTACCGGTTAATTTCATATTAATTTCTGTATGAAGTGCGGTGATCCAACATATTTTTTCCCGCATGTAATTAACCCTTTGCACTCAGCGATATTTTTGTTACAGAAAAATAATAATTCGAAGACATTCTGCCATAATGTCGACGATATTTCTAAAACGGTAAATAAGAAATCGTATGCAAATTAAGAC
>NW_017003876.1:0-201 GCF_001483705.2 Eufriesea mexicana | reverse complement strand
TCCATCTTAACCTGACCAAACATAGCGTAACCAAACGTAACCTGACTCACCCTAACGTACCGGCACAAATAATAGTGCCCTCCCGATAGCGACGCAGGACACATTACAGGAGTGTACAGAGCAGAAATGCATAGAGTCGCAGTGCATAACACATTAGTCGAAGCGACCCTATCATAACGTGACCGAACTTATCGTAACCGA
>NW_017003875.1:0-201 GCF_001483705.2 Eufriesea mexicana | reverse complement strand
CTTTTACTCTGACGTACAACTGACTTTGTTGCGGCCCCAGGACCGAACCTCCCGAGTCTTCGCTGAGGACTGCTTTGTGCCGTTATCGCCGGTGTCCTTTGACTCGTGCACACTCGATGCCGCCTGTCACCGCTTTACTGATTCTTGGCAAGGGTCAGTAAATCATTCTCAAGACAATAAGCCGCAAATTGTTTGATCATT
>NW_017003874.1:0-201 GCF_001483705.2 Eufriesea mexicana | reverse complement strand
GCTGATGCCTGTGCCCTACTGTGCTCTAATATTTTCCGCTTGACTCTGAGGAGGTTAGCGAAAGTGATCTGGGCATGTTAGGTTTTGTTATGTAACGTTCGGTTAGGTTAGGTTAGGTTAGGTCAGGTTATGCAAGGCTACCTACGGCTTTTGTGCTACTCACTGCAAGGCCGTGGATTTCTGCGCTATACTGTGCTCTGT
>NW_017003873.1:0-201 GCF_001483705.2 Eufriesea mexicana | reverse complement strand
CAGAACATATTGGAGCAGAGGAGAGCACCGAATCACAAATGTCGCAGGGTATAGCAGAAATGTAAGCGATAACCAAATCTGTTCCAAGCAATCGTAACATAACCAAACGCGACCTAATTGAAGCTAATGTGCTGCGGACACTATCTCTTCCCTCCCCAGAGCAGAGCAGAGAATATGAGAACAGAGTAGAGCGCAGAAATC
>NW_017003872.1:0-201 GCF_001483705.2 Eufriesea mexicana | reverse complement strand
ATCTCACCACGATATTAGTCGAAAATGACAATAATATTGAATTTTCCAGGCTGAATCTATTGCACCGCAATGGATATGGCACGCCAATAGAATCTTTCCTCCATATTTATGAAAGAAAGCTAGCTCACCACGATATTAATCGAAAATGTTAGTAAAACTGAATTTTCCAGCGAGATACTGTAGCAACGCAATGGCTATAGC
>NW_017003871.1:0-201 GCF_001483705.2 Eufriesea mexicana | reverse complement strand
GCACTGCCTTTGGGTGGATTTCTGCGCTCTGTTGTGTGCCGGTATGCCCTGCTTGGCTATGTGAAGGTCAGCAATAGTGGTGTAGGCACGCTAGGTAGAGCTATGTTATGCATGGCTTGGCTAGGTTGGGATATGTTCGGTTACAACGTCTTTGATATTTGGGATGTACACTGCTACCCTGTCGATTTCTTCGCTTTAAAC
>NW_017003870.1:0-201 GCF_001483705.2 Eufriesea mexicana | reverse complement strand
CTAGAGTCTAGCAGAGTAGAGTACAGCATAGTGGAGCGCAGAAATCCACCGAATAGCAGCATATAGCAAAAAATTCAGATCTACCCTGTCCTAACGTAACCAAATGTAACATATCCAAAAGTAACCTAACTCTAACTGACGTGCCGAGACCACCATTTCGGACCTCCGCAGAGCCAGGAGGAATATGTTAGAGAACAGTAG
>NW_017003869.1:0-201 GCF_001483705.2 Eufriesea mexicana | reverse complement strand
CTTACGCAAGGAAGTTAGCTCACCACGATATTAGTCGAAAATGACAAGAAAATTGTATTTTCCAGGCACAATCTATATCATTGCAATGACTGTAGCACTCAAAAAGTATCTTTCCTTCTTACTTACGCAAGGAAGTTCGCTCACCAAGGCATTAGTCGAAAATGTCAACAAAATTATATTTTCCAGCCACATTATATATCA
>NW_017003868.1:0-201 GCF_001483705.2 Eufriesea mexicana | reverse complement strand
GAACTGACATCATCAGACCTGACCTGGCATGACGTGAGATGACCTGACCTGACCTGACCTGACATGCCATCTTCAGACCCGACCTTGCCTGGCCTGACCTGACCTGACCTGACCTGACCTGACATGCCATCATCAGATCCGACCTTGCCTGGCCTGACCTGACCTGACCTGACCTGACCTGACCTGACCCGACCTGACCTG
>NW_017003867.1:0-201 GCF_001483705.2 Eufriesea mexicana | reverse complement strand
CCTTACAAATGTAGCGTAATTTCATTTACTATGGAATGCGAGAAATGTAGAAATATCGTTTTCGTCTGCCAATCCCTTTGCTGTAAATTTATTACGTACAATTTATATAAAATTCCTAATACTGATGAAAATAATTGTTTTATTGATACTTATTGCGGTGCCGTGCGCTACAGTATAACACGCCGCAAGGTGTCACATTGG
>NW_017003866.1:0-201 GCF_001483705.2 Eufriesea mexicana | reverse complement strand
AGGAGGAAAGGTTATATTGGCAAGCTATGAGCATTGCAATGCTGTAGAATCTGGCTGGAAAGTTCAATTTTATTGTTATTTTCGACTAATATCGCGGTGAGCTAGCTTTCTTGCTTAAGTATGGAAGAAAGATCCTTATGGCGTGCTATATCCATTAAAGTGTTAAGGAATGTGCCTGGCAGTTTCGAGTTTATAGACATT
>NW_017003865.1:0-201 GCF_001483705.2 Eufriesea mexicana | reverse complement strand
TGGTATATTCTGTTTGGCCCTGCGGAGCCCTGCAATTGTGGTCTCAGCACGTTAGGTTAAGTTCTCTTGGTTATATTACGTTTGGATGTGTTAAGGTATTGTAGCGTCGACTTTTGTGCCATACACTGATATTCGGTCGATTTCTAGGCTCTACGTTGCCCTACTATACTCGGCTCGACCCTGAGGAGGCCAGTGATAGTG
>NW_017003864.1:0-201 GCF_001483705.2 Eufriesea mexicana | reverse complement strand
TGCTACCTTCTGCATTCTAATGTGCTCTGCTTGTCACTGGGAAGGCTGGAAATAGTGGTCTCGCCACGTTAGTGCGAGTTGTGTTACGTTTTGTTGGGTTAGGTCTGTTGGGTCTGGTTAGGATAGCTTCGACTTTTTTGCCGTACACTGCCATTATATGGGTCTCTGCGCTCTACTCTCCTCTAATATGCACTGCAAGGC
>NW_017003863.1:0-201 GCF_001483705.2 Eufriesea mexicana | reverse complement strand
CCGAACGGCGGTGTATTCCACGAAAGTCAAACCAAAGCGCACCTAACCCAAACAAACGTAACAGAACCAAACGTCGCTTAACTCATCCTAACGTGCCGAGATAACCATTACTGCCCCCCCCCCCCTGAGCAGAGGAATGTATAGTAGAACCATGTAGAGCGTAGAAGTCCAACGAAGGGCAGCGTACAGAACGTAAGTCAT
>NW_017003862.1:0-201 GCF_001483705.2 Eufriesea mexicana | reverse complement strand
CAAAATATGTGAAATTATAAACGTAAATTCTTCTTAGCATTCGGTTGGGTTGCATAATTTTTTTCTGGTAAATGTGTAAACCCATTGCAACACAGTTAATAAGGAAACCACAATTTTTTGAAATTATGACACGAGGCATTTTTCCTTACATCCACTAGATTTAGATGTCTTTTAGCATACAAATTTCAAACCACCATTGTA
>NW_017003861.1:0-201 GCF_001483705.2 Eufriesea mexicana | reverse complement strand
TTGCGCGCGGAGCTGGATCAGGAGCGGAGGCGGGTAATCGTCGACCCCGCGCCCGCTCGAAATTTGCGTGCGTCCGCGGGCGCCGGAGCAGCGGCACCGGCGCCCGAGTTCGGTGTGGAGGCTCCCTTCGCGGCACTCAGTCCCCGAATCTACGAAAAGTTCGAGGAGCTCGTGCGTACGCTCCCCGTGGCGGCCGGGCGG
>NW_017003860.1:0-201 GCF_001483705.2 Eufriesea mexicana | reverse complement strand
TACGTCCATCCATCCATACATCCATACATACACACACACATAGATCCATATATCCATCCACCCGTTCACGCATCCATCCATACATACATCCATACATACTTCCATAGATCCATACATTCACCCATACACTCACCCATACATACATGCATAGATATATCCGTACATACATCCACACATACATCCATACATCCAGCCATACAT
>NW_017003859.1:0-201 GCF_001483705.2 Eufriesea mexicana | reverse complement strand
CTTTACATTGCACTACTGCTCTCTGCTCGACTCTGGGGTGGCCAGACTTAGTGGCGTTGCCACGCTAGATTGAGTTAGAATACGTTAGGTTTGGTTAGGCTACTTTTGGTTACGTCATGCTATATTGGGTTAGATTTTGATAGCTTTGGCTTTCTTGTTCTAAACTGCTATACGGTGCAATTCAGCGCTCTACTGTGCTCC
>NW_017003858.1:0-201 GCF_001483705.2 Eufriesea mexicana | reverse complement strand
TGAATCGATCCATACAACCTTCCATCCATTCATCCATCCACCAATCCATCCACCCATCCATACACCCATACATCCATCCGTACATACATACATCCATGCATACATCCAAACACCTATACATACATTCGTCCATACATTCGTACATCCATACATCCAAACAGCCATACATCCATACATCCATTCATCCATACATTCATTCAT
>NW_017003857.1:0-201 GCF_001483705.2 Eufriesea mexicana | reverse complement strand
GGTTGGGTCAGGATAAGTTTGGCCAGGATAGCTTTAACTTTTAGGCTGTACACTGTTATTCGGAGGATTTGTACGCTCTACTGTGCTGTATAATTTCTTGCTTGGCTCTGGGGAGGGCAGCTATAGCGGTTTCTGCACGTTAGGTTCAGATATGATGTGTTCAGTTATGTTCTGTTCGTTTGGGCTAGGTTTGGGTAGCTC
>NW_017003856.1:0-201 GCF_001483705.2 Eufriesea mexicana | reverse complement strand
AATGAATTTCATGCATAAGTAAGGAGGAAGGATCCTTTTGGAGTGCTATTGGGATTGCAATGTGGTAGAATCTGGCCGGAAAATTCAATCTTGTTGACATTTTTGTCTAATATCATGGAAAGCGAACTTTCTTGCATAAACAAGGTGGATCGAATCTATTGGCGTGCTATAGCCATTTCAATACTATAGAATCTGGATGGA
>NW_017003855.1:0-201 GCF_001483705.2 Eufriesea mexicana | reverse complement strand
TGTATGGATGGCTGGATGTATGGATGGATTGAGGTATGGATGGACGGATGTAAGGGTGTATGTGTGTATGGACGGATGGATTGATGGATGTTTGGATGAATTGAGGTATTGATGGATGTATGTTTGGATGAATGGTTTTATGGATGGATGTATGGATGTATGGGTGTATGGATGTATGAATGTACGAATGTATGGATGAAC
>NW_017003854.1:0-201 GCF_001483705.2 Eufriesea mexicana | reverse complement strand
TTGCAAAGGCTATAGAACGCAAAAAGGATCTTTCCTCCATACTTATGCCAGAAAGATAGCTCAGCATGTCGTTAGTCGAAAATGTCGATAAAATTGAACTTTACAGCCCGACTCTGCAGCATTGCAATGGCTACAGCGCGCCAAAAGTATCTTTCCTGCATACTTATGCTAGGAAGCTGGCTAACCACCATATTAGTCGAA
>NW_017003853.1:0-201 GCF_001483705.2 Eufriesea mexicana | reverse complement strand
TAAACGAAATATATCTTATTATATGTTAATCAAAGTGCTGGGAAATATTACGATATTATTTCCTGTATAAACTGAAAAATAACGTTGCAGTGTTAAAACTATACTACAGTTAATCAACAAGATAATTAACTAACTTTATGAAACATAAAAGCAGCAGATATCAAATGCAGTACAATACGCTGTAGTATTGAATATACTTTG
>NW_017003852.1:0-201 GCF_001483705.2 Eufriesea mexicana | reverse complement strand
GGCGTTAAGCGATCTACTCACCAAGCTATAACAGGCTATAGATTTTGGATGGACCTATTCTCTGGCAAGTAGATGACTGTACTAGCAATTGGATTGAAGGCGTTAGGCGACCTACTCACCAAGCTATAACAGATTATCGATTTTGAATATATCTATTCTGTGGCAAGTAGATGGCTGTACTTGCCATTGGATTGAAGGCGC
>NW_017003851.1:0-201 GCF_001483705.2 Eufriesea mexicana | reverse complement strand
GCTGGCCTCGCAGAGACAAGCAGAGCATATTACAGAGGATTAGTGCACACAAATCCACCGAATGGTAGTGTATAGCACAAAAGTCGAAGATATCCGAACCTAACCTGACACAACGTAACACAACCAAGAGTAGCATATCTGAAGGTAAAGCCGCGACCACTGCTTCTGGCATCCCCAGAGCCTAGCAGCATATAGTAGAGC
>NW_017003850.1:0-201 GCF_001483705.2 Eufriesea mexicana | reverse complement strand
ATGTTAATGCTACCAAAACCAAACTTAGCCAAACCCAAACGAAACGAACGTAACGTGACTCAAAGTGACGCGCCGAAAACACTCTTGCTGGTCTCCCCGGAACCAAGCAGTAAATGTTAGAGGAATATAGGGCGCAGAAATCCACCCAATAACAGGCTATAGAACTAAAGTCAAAGCTATCCTCTCCTAACCTCCCCAACC
>NW_017003849.1:0-201 GCF_001483705.2 Eufriesea mexicana | reverse complement strand
CAACAGTAGTGGTCTCGGCACGTTAGGTTGAGCCATGCATCGTTCGGTTGTGTTACGCTTGGGTGGTTAGGATATGATAGGCTAGACTTTTGTGCTACACACCACTGTCAGCGGATTTCTGCGCCCTATTGCGTTCTAATATTTGCTGCTTGGAACTGTGGAGGACAGCAATGGTAGTGTCTGTACGATAGGTGGTGTTAG
>NW_017003848.1:0-201 GCF_001483705.2 Eufriesea mexicana | reverse complement strand
CCACAATTGTTTGCCTTCCCAGAGGCAAGCTGAAAATAACACAGCACTGTAGGGAGCAGAAAAATACCTAATAGCAGACTGAGGCACTAAAGTGGAAGCTATAATCACCTAACCTAATCAACATTAACTAAACCAAGAGCAGCCTTGCTCAACCTAATGTCCCTCCACCACCATTGCTGGCCGCCCCGGAGTCAAGCGGAA
>NW_017003847.1:0-201 GCF_001483705.2 Eufriesea mexicana | reverse complement strand
AGTTATTGTATAACGGTGTATGAGGACCTATGAGGGCTATGACTAGTGAGACTATGACTATGAGTAGTATGAGAGTTTATGAGGACTATGACTAGTGAGATTATGACTATGACTATGAGTAATATGAGGACCTATGAGGACTATGACTAGGAGTAGTATGCGAACTTATGAGGACTATGACTAGATAGACTATGACTATGA
>NW_017003846.1:0-201 GCF_001483705.2 Eufriesea mexicana | reverse complement strand
ACTGATTAATCCAACGGCTACCGTCCTCTGTCGGTGGTTGCACCAACTACCGTACTGGGAACTTTAAATATCTCTAGCCATGACTGACGTTTGCACGAATTATCCTAGGACAGCTGTGGAATTTTAACCGTGAGTGAGCAATTTATTCCAACGGCCACAGTGCTAAGATGATGGCTGTACATGGTACTGAGTTGTCAGTTG
>NW_017003845.1:0-201 GCF_001483705.2 Eufriesea mexicana | reverse complement strand
CTATAGCATTGCAATGGCTGTAGCTTGCCAATTGAATCTTTCCTCCTTATTTATGTAACAAAACCTGCTCACCACGATATTAGTCGGAAATGACAATAAAATTGATTTTTCCAATGAGTTTCTATAGCATTGCAATGGCTTTAGCATGCCAATAGCATATTTCCTCCTTATTTATGCAACAAAATCAGCTCACCACGATAT
>NW_017003844.1:0-201 GCF_001483705.2 Eufriesea mexicana | reverse complement strand
TGTATGGCTGTATGCATGCATGGATTTATGGATGGATAGATGTATCGGATGATGGACGTACGAGTGGATGCATTTATGGAAGTATGGGAGTGGGGATGTATGGATGAATATATGTATGGATGGATAGATGGATGCTTCTATGGATGAAAGTATGGATGTATGCATGGATGTATGCATTTATGTATGGATGCATGTATGCAT
>NW_017003843.1:0-201 GCF_001483705.2 Eufriesea mexicana | reverse complement strand
TACTATTTTGTGAAGCAGAGTGATATAAATCACATAAGCTGAGTTAGATCAACGCAAATTTATGTGTATATGAATTTGTATGATAAATATGTAATTATATACAGCTTCACGAATATATAAATATGTAAATAAATTAATATATATATATAGGGTGTTTCAATAGTTATTTGATAAAGTAGATAATATAAATAGAATAAATGA
>NW_017003842.1:0-201 GCF_001483705.2 Eufriesea mexicana | reverse complement strand
CTTTTATCTACAATACCACACTTGAAGATTCGATTACCCAAAAATAAGTGGTTACATATATAGCGGTGTTCTCTCTTGTACTACCATTCTCGATTCTCCTTTTTTCTTGAGCTATTTGAAACACACAGCAAGCCTCAATGCTGTAGAAAAACGAGGCATGGCATCAGTGTAGCTACGACCAAAATATTCTATATCGAGTGC
>NW_017003841.1:0-201 GCF_001483705.2 Eufriesea mexicana | reverse complement strand
ATGGATGTATGTATGAGTGAATGTGTGAATGTATGTATGGACGTATGTGTTGATGTATGTATGCATGTATAGATGGATGGATGGATTGGTGGATGGATGTATGGATGTATGGATGTACGGATCGGTGAACGTATGGATGGGATGGTGTATGAATGGATGGATGTATGGAAGGACAGATGAATGTCTGTTTGGATGTGCGGG
>NW_017003840.1:0-201 GCF_001483705.2 Eufriesea mexicana | reverse complement strand
GGGAGGCGAGCAATAGTAGCCGGAGCACGTTACTTTGAGTTAGGTTATGTTTGGTTAGGTCAGGCTGGGCTATGTTTGGTTTGATTGGCTTTGACTTTCGTGATATACACTGCTATTAGGTTTATTCCTATGGTCTAGAGTGCTCTGCTACATTCTGTTTGGCTATGTTTAGTCCAGGAGCAGTGGTCGCGGCACGTCATG
>NW_017003839.1:0-201 GCF_001483705.2 Eufriesea mexicana | reverse complement strand
TGCTATGTTTCGGTTCGTTAGGTTAGGTTAGGCAGGCTTGGTTATGTTAGCTTTGACTTTCGTGCCATACACCTCTATTGGATGGATTTCTGTGATCAACTGAGCTCTAAAATATTCTGCTTGGCTCAGGGGAGGCCGGAAGGAGTGGTCGCGGTACGTTATGCTGAGCTATGCTTCGTTTGGTTAGGTTAGGTTAGGTCA
>NW_017003838.1:0-201 GCF_001483705.2 Eufriesea mexicana | reverse complement strand
CCATATATTCATACATCCATTCATCCATAAAACCATCCAACCATAGATCCATCCATCCGTACATACATCCTCCCATACATCCACCCATCAATACATCCTCCCATCCATACATCCATCGATGCATCCACCCATACACCCATCCATGCATCCATTCATCCACACAACCATACCTCAATCCATCCATACATCCATCCATCCATA
>NW_017003837.1:0-201 GCF_001483705.2 Eufriesea mexicana | reverse complement strand
GAGTTATGCGTGTATGGATGTATGAGTGCATGGGTGTACGAATGTATGGATGTACGAATGTATAGATGCACGGATGTATGGATGAATGGATGTATATATGTGTGGATGTATATATGTATGTATGTATGTATGGATGGGTGTATGAGTGGACGGATGTATGAGTGGACGGATGTATGAATGGACGGATGTATGTATGGATTT
>NW_017003836.1:0-201 GCF_001483705.2 Eufriesea mexicana | reverse complement strand
ATCTTCTCATATAACTTTTGATCACATTTTGCTTCTAGTTTCGTTTAGTAATAAATATTTTCTCGGAAGGTCGTGATGGTCGCCGTTACGAAATCATAGACGCCATAAAACAGAAATTAATAGCTAACAATTTAGAGTTAAATTCTTTACGAATATTATATAGGAATGTAGCTTGAAGTTCCAACTTTGCAACGAAATTAT
>NW_017003835.1:0-201 GCF_001483705.2 Eufriesea mexicana | reverse complement strand
TTACATTTAATATAGATAATACTTTTCTTTTTTTCTTTATTTCGTTTCTTTTTTTAAAAATTTATATATGATATATTTTATCCACGTCAGTTTTAAAAAAATATTGATGCACACACTATACAGGTACTTGACTAAATAAACACGGTACGAAAAATATCAACATGAGGGAAAAATTGCGTAATCATTTTCTGACCAATTTAA
>NW_017003834.1:0-201 GCF_001483705.2 Eufriesea mexicana | reverse complement strand
CAAGGAAGTTATCTCACCACGATATTATTCGAAAATGACTATAAAATTGCACTTTCCAGCCAGCTTCTATAGCATTGCAATGGTTACAGCTTGCCCATATAATCTTTCCACCTTATTTATGCAAGAAAGTTAGCTCATCACGATACTAGTAGAAAATAACAATAAAATTGAACTTTCCATCCAGATTCTGTAGCATTGCAA
>NW_017003833.1:0-201 GCF_001483705.2 Eufriesea mexicana | reverse complement strand
TATAGCACGCCAGTAGAATCTTTCCCCCTTATATATGCAAGAAAGTTACGTCACCACGATATTAGTCGTAAATGTCAATAAAATTGTGTTTTCCAACCATATTCTAGAGCACTGAAATGGCTTTAGCACGCCAATTGCATCTTTGCTCACTATTTATGCGGGAAAGGTAGCTCACCAAGATATCAGCCGAAAATGTACATT
>NW_017003832.1:0-201 GCF_001483705.2 Eufriesea mexicana | reverse complement strand
TACTTTTGCAGTTTCAGCGAGATACTTTTGGCCGATTTTGCGATTCTTTATTAGGATAACATAGCATGAAAGGAGGTCGCTCATCGAATCAGTTCCAAGAAATGTCGTAATTTCCAAGAATTCTCTGGGCAATAATTCTGCAACACGGCGAGAAATTTTCAGCCAATTTTGTCGCTTTGTATTAGGGTAACATAACATGAT
>NW_017003831.1:0-201 GCF_001483705.2 Eufriesea mexicana | reverse complement strand
TCTGTGGAAATCGAAATTACATCATTCCCGTGAAATGTCAAGGATTGCATTACTCACAACTGAGGAAGATTAAGTGTTATGGGAGTATGCTTAACGTAACCTATTTTTCCAGGCGTCGCGGAAACGCGGTTCTTTCTCGTTCGTGCCAACCATTCCATTGCTGCAAGTACGGTATCGCGTTGACTGAAATTTATAAAGGTA
>NW_017003830.1:0-201 GCF_001483705.2 Eufriesea mexicana | reverse complement strand
CAGAAAGATTCTATTGGCGTGCTGTAGGCTTTGCAGTTCTCTAGAATCTGGCTGGAAAGTTCAGTATTATTGACAGTTTCGATTATTAACGTGGTAAGCAACCTTTCTTGCCTAAATAAGCAGGGCAGATTCTATTGACGTGCTATAGACGTTGCAATGATATAGAATGTGGTTTCAAAGTTTAATTTTATCGACATTCTC
>NW_017003829.1:0-201 GCF_001483705.2 Eufriesea mexicana | reverse complement strand
ATTCAATTTTATTGAAATAGTCGACTAATATCGTGGTGACCTAACTTTCTTGCCTCATATAGGACGGAAAGATTATACTGGCGTGTTATAGCCATGGTGATGCTATAGAATTTGGGTGGAAAATTCAATTTCATTGAAATTATCGACTACTATCGTGGTGACCTAACCTTCTTGAATATACAAGGAAGAAAGGTTCTACTG
>NW_017003828.1:0-201 GCF_001483705.2 Eufriesea mexicana | reverse complement strand
TTAATTTTTAACCGGTTCCCTTTCTAATTCAACAGACGGAAAACAAATGAAGAGTGAAAATAGGAAAGACTAAAAGTGCAATTTTTCCTCTAAAATTTTCTTTCTTATTTTTTACAAAAACGATGTTTGTATAGGCACCAATATTACTAAACGAGAATTGAAGTGTTATGAAAATAATTAATAGTTTCAAAGCAGTTTTTA
>NW_017003827.1:0-201 GCF_001483705.2 Eufriesea mexicana | reverse complement strand
CATTCAATGCTCTTCGCCGGGTTTCAGCGGCCAACTGCGCTTTAATATGTTCTGCTTGGCTCTAGAGTGGCCACCAATAGCGGCCCCACCTTGTTTGGCTTTGATATGCTCCGTTTGGTTGAGCTACGTTTGGCTAGTATAGGAGAGGCCACTATGGCTTTCTGTGATATACACAGATATTCCGTGGATTTTTGCTCTATA
>NW_017003826.1:0-201 GCF_001483705.2 Eufriesea mexicana | reverse complement strand
TTTTACGTAAAATTAATATCCATATTAGAAACAAATAAATATTGTGAAATTTCTCTGTGACATTTGACAAATGTTAATTATATTGCAAATTGACGAATAAATTCTTAACTATATCACAAATGTTAATAACAAAAATTAATAAAAATAATTAACGTTAATATATTTCATCAATAATTCATTAATTTTTTTAATGATATTTAA
>NW_017003825.1:0-201 GCF_001483705.2 Eufriesea mexicana | reverse complement strand
GGTTACGTCTGTGTATAATACGTTTGGCTTGGTTAGAAGAAGCTACTTTGGCTTTCGTGCTGTACAATGCTTTCCATGGATTTCTACGATACAATGTGCTCTAATATGTTCTGCTTGGCTCTGGCGTGTCCAGAAATAGTGGTGTCGGCACATTAGGTTGGGTTAGGTTATGTTTGTTCAGGCTAGGTTCTTCTATGTTTG
>NW_017003824.1:0-201 GCF_001483705.2 Eufriesea mexicana | reverse complement strand
TTCCTACTTACTTACGCATGGAAGTTAGCTCACCAAGATATAAGACGAAAATGTCAACAAAATTGTATTTTCCAGCCTCATTCTATATCAATGCAATTTCTATAGCACTCAAAAATAATCTTTCCCCCTTAGTTATGCAAGGAAGATAGCTCACCACGATATTTGTGGATAATGTCAATAAAATTGAATTTCCCTTCCAGA
>NW_017003823.1:0-201 GCF_001483705.2 Eufriesea mexicana | reverse complement strand
TGCGTTTGGTTTTGTTACGTATGGTTAGGTCAGGACAATGTAGCTATGACTTTTGTGCTATACGGTGCTATTCGGTGTATTTCTGCGCTCTACTGTGACCTAACATTACCAGTTATCATCTGGGAGTACTTTAAACACAGGCTGCTTCGCGTTAAGATGGCTTATATTACGCTTGGGTAGGATAGGTTTGTTTGGGGTTGG
>NW_017003822.1:0-201 GCF_001483705.2 Eufriesea mexicana | reverse complement strand
CAGATGCCACGAAAATTATAGAATGACAAAATACATGTCCGCTATCCCTCGCGACATTAACAGTTGACAACAGGGTACTGGGTACTACCATCATCATGGTAATGTAGCCGTTGTGCTACTTTGTCCACTGAGGACGTGCATTCCAAATCAATTCTGGAATAATCAATGTATAATACTGTTACGGCTTGAGATACTTACAAT
>NW_017003821.1:0-201 GCF_001483705.2 Eufriesea mexicana | reverse complement strand
CACTGTTATTCGGTGGAT
The DNA here is from genome assembly GCF_001483705.2 of Eufriesea mexicana. Lineage (NCBI taxonomy): Eukaryota > Metazoa > Arthropoda > Insecta > Hymenoptera > Apidae > Eufriesea > Eufriesea mexicana. The sequence continues at coordinate 183 of NW_017003821.1, read as the reverse complement.
ACGAGCGATCTACAGTGCTCCAGTGCGTTCTGCTTGGCACAGGGAAGTTCAGCAAACGTGGTCTCGGCAAGTTATGTTGTGTTCGGCCACCTTATGTTAGGTTACGTTCTTATGTTAGGGTAGGTCTCAATATCTTTGACTTTTCTGCTGTACACCGCGTTTATATGGATTTCTGCGCTCCAC
>NW_017003820.1:0-201 GCF_001483705.2 Eufriesea mexicana | reverse complement strand
AGACATCTACTTACCAGAAAATAGGTATATCAAGATCTATAATCTGTTATTGCTTGGTGAATATATGGCCTAACGCCTTCAATCCGGTGGCAAATACAGCCATCTACTTGCCAGAGATTAGGTCTACTCAAAATCTAAAATCTGTTATAGCTTAGTGATTACGTCGCCCAACGCCTTCAATCCAATGGCAAGTACAGACTT
>NW_017003819.1:0-201 GCF_001483705.2 Eufriesea mexicana | reverse complement strand
ATAGCTTTGATATTCGTGCTATAAACTGCCCTTCGGTGGATTCCCGCGCTCTACATTGCTCTAATGTACCCTGCTCGACTGTCGCGAGGCCAGCAATAGTAGTCGTGGCTCGTTAGGTTTAGTTGGATTACGCTTGGCTATGAGAGGTTACGATAAGTTTAGTTGGGTAGCCTTGACTTTCGAGCTATACCCTGTTATTCT
>NW_017003818.1:0-201 GCF_001483705.2 Eufriesea mexicana | reverse complement strand
TGCCATTCGGCGGATCTCTGAGCTCCTCGTTGCTCTAATATGCTGTGCTTGGCTCTGAGGAGGTGAGCAATACCAGCCTCGGCACCTTGTGTTGAGTTAGGCTACGCTCGGCTGGGCTTGGTTCGGACAGAATGGGAGAGGATATCATTCACTCTTGTGCTATACCCTGCAATGCGGTGGATTACTGCGCTCTGTTATACT
>NW_017003817.1:0-201 GCF_001483705.2 Eufriesea mexicana | reverse complement strand
GAGAATAGATTGCCAAACGCCTTCAATCTAATGGCAAGTACAGCCATCTACTTGCCTGACAATGGGTCTTTTCAAAATCAATAACCTGTTATAGCTTGGCGAAGAGATCGCCTAACGCCTTCAATCTAATGTCAAGAGCAGCCATTCTCTTGCCAGAGAATAGGTCTATTCAAAGTCAATAATCTGTTATAGCTTGGTTAA
>NW_017003816.1:0-201 GCF_001483705.2 Eufriesea mexicana | reverse complement strand
TACTGTGCCCTAGTATATTCTGCTTGATTCAGGGGATTCCAGCAATAGTGGTCACGGCACGTTCGGTTAAGGAAGGATACGTTTGATTGCATTACGTCTGGATAAATTAGGACGGAGTAGCTTTGGCGTTTGCGCTACATACTGCTATTCCTTGGATTTCTTCGCCCTGCATTGATCTACTATACTCTGATCGGCTATTCG
>NW_017003815.1:0-201 GCF_001483705.2 Eufriesea mexicana | reverse complement strand
TGGCGCGCTATAGCCATGGCAATGCTATAGAATCTGACTGGAAAATTCAATTTTATTGACATTTTCTACTAACATTGTGGTCAGCTGATCGTCTTGTATAAATATGGACGAAACATTCCATTGGCGTGATACAGCCACAGCAAACGTATGGAATCTGGCAGGAAAACACGTTTTTATGAATATTTTGGACTAATATCGTGG
>NW_017003814.1:0-201 GCF_001483705.2 Eufriesea mexicana | reverse complement strand
GCAGTAGGGCGCAGAAATTCACCGAATAGCAGTGTAAAGCACAAAAGTCAAAGCTAACCTAGCTTAACTTACCCAAACGTAACCAGTTCCAACATAATGTGCCTGACCAAATATTGCTGGAATTCCCATCGCCAAGCTGGGCACATTGGGAGAGAGTATAGCGCAGAGGTCCTCAGAATTGCCGTTTTAGCATGGGAGTCA
>NW_017003813.1:0-201 GCF_001483705.2 Eufriesea mexicana | reverse complement strand
ATCCATTGCAATGCTGTAGATTCTGGCTGGAAAATCCAATTTTATTGACATTTTCGGCTAATACCACTGTGAGTTAACTTTCTTGCATAAATAAGCAGGAAAGATTCAATTGGCGTGCTATTGCCGTCGCAATGCTATAGAATCAGGTTGGAAAGTTCAATTTTGTTGACATTTTCGACTAATATAGTGGTGAGCTAACTT
>NW_017003812.1:0-201 GCF_001483705.2 Eufriesea mexicana | reverse complement strand
TTTCGAGGCAGATTCTATAGCATTGTAATGGATATAGCGTGCCAATAGATTCTTTCCTCCTTATTTATGCAACGATGTCAGGTCACCACGATATTAGACGAAAATATCAATAAAACTAAATTTTCCATCAGGATACTCTAGAATTGCAATGGCCATAGATGGCCAATAGAATCTTTCCTCCGTATTTTTGCAAGAAAGTTA
>NW_017003811.1:0-201 GCF_001483705.2 Eufriesea mexicana | reverse complement strand
TGTTTCATAATTTGAACCGTTTATTTTGAAAGTGGCCTAAGTCCATTCTTGATAAAAAAAAAACGCATATTATTCGCTTAATAATTATCATTATTTTAATAGAAACTATAAATTTTACTCCTGTAGGTACACTTAAGTAGTACGACTCATTAGTATCCTGTACGTATATTTTTAATTGCATTGGAACACAAACCCTTAATT
>NW_017003810.1:0-201 GCF_001483705.2 Eufriesea mexicana | reverse complement strand
AGCGTAGCGTAACTCAGCAGAGCGTGTTGTAACCACTGCTGCCGGACTCCACAGAGCCAAGGAAAATGTAGTAGAACACAGTAGATCACAGAAATACACCGAATAACAGTGCATGGCACGAAAGTGAATGATGTCCTGATCATACTAAACCTAACCTAACGTAACACAACGTAACCTAACTCAAACTGATGTTCCGCGACC
>NW_017003809.1:0-201 GCF_001483705.2 Eufriesea mexicana | reverse complement strand
CACGGATATTCGGTGGATTTCTGCACTCTACTCTGCTTTAGCACGTCCTGCTTGGCCCTTGGGAGGGCAGCGATAGCGGTCTCGCCATGTCACGTTTGATTAGGCTATGTTTGGCTATGTTCTGTTGGTTCGGATTATGCTGAGGTAGCTTTGAAATTCCTGATATATACAGACCTCATATGGGTTTCTGCGCCCTACATT
>NW_017003808.1:0-201 GCF_001483705.2 Eufriesea mexicana | reverse complement strand
ACACACATCCATACATACATAAGTCCATACAAGCATACATACATCCATACACACATCCATACACACATCCATAGACCTATACATACAGACATCCGTACATACATCCATACATCCATCCATAGACGCAGCCATCCATGAACGCATCCGTTCACACAACCATCCATCCATGAATCCATACATCCACACGTCAATACATCCATA
>NW_017003807.1:0-201 GCF_001483705.2 Eufriesea mexicana | reverse complement strand
ATTGGACCTTCCAGACTGATTCTTTGGCAATGCAATGGCTATAGCAAACCAATAGAATCTTTCATCATTATTTACGCAGAAAAGCTTGCTCACAACGATATTGAGCAAAAATGTCAATAAGATTGAACTTTTCAGAACGATTCAATTGTAATCCTATGGCTATAGCATTCCAATAAATCTTTACCTAGTTGTTTACGAAGA
>NW_017003806.1:0-201 GCF_001483705.2 Eufriesea mexicana | reverse complement strand
TTGAGTAAGGTTACGTAACGTTAGGTTAGGTTAGGAAGGCTCGGTTATGTTTTGTTTGACTTTCGTGCAATAAACAGCTATTTGGTGGATTCAGAGCCCTGCATTGCTGCAACACTATCTGCTCTGCTCTGGCCTGGGGAGCCATTGTGGTCGTGGCGCGTCAAGTTGCGTTAGGCTACGTTCGACTTGTTTGGGTTAGGC
>NW_017003805.1:0-201 GCF_001483705.2 Eufriesea mexicana | reverse complement strand
AAGTAAGGAGGGAAGATTCTATTGGCCTGCTATTGCCATTGCAATGCTACAGAATCTGGATGGTAAGTTCAATTTTATTGGCATTTTCGACTAATATCGTGGTGACCTAACTTTCTTGCATAAGAAAGGAGGAAGGACTCTGATTTGCCTGCTATAGACATTGCAATGCTCTAGAATCTGGCCGGAAAATTCAATTTCATT
>NW_017003804.1:0-201 GCF_001483705.2 Eufriesea mexicana | reverse complement strand
GATATTAGCCGAAAACGTCAATATAATTGATCATTCTTGTCAAATTCCATTGAAATGTAATGGCTATAGCGAACCAATGGAATTTTTCCTCATTATTTATGTGAAAACAAGGATCATTATGATATTAGTCGGAAATGACAATATAATTGAACTTTCTATACAAATTACATTGAATTGCAATGGCTATAGCAAACCGACAGA
>NW_017003803.1:0-201 GCF_001483705.2 Eufriesea mexicana | reverse complement strand
CACATCAACCTCGTGCTAGGTTAGGTTAGGTAAGGTTAGGTTGGGTTGGGTTGGGTTGGGTTACGTCAGGTTTTGTTAGGCTAGGTTATGTTAGGTTAGGTTAGGTTAGGTCAGGTTAGGTTAGGTTAGGTTAGTTTTGGTTAGGGTAGATTAGGTTAGGTTACGTTAGGATACGTTACGTTAGGTTCGGATAGGTAAAGT
>NW_017003802.1:0-201 GCF_001483705.2 Eufriesea mexicana | reverse complement strand
CAAACGTAACCTAACACAACCTATCTCGCGGCGGACATTATTTTGTGCCTCCCCGGAGCAAAGTAGAGCATGCTTCATCACAGTGGAGCGCAGAAATCCAGCGAATAGCAGCGTATAGCAGAAAGGACACAGCTACCATCTCCCAACCTAACCATACATGACACACCCATATGTAACCTAACCCGACCAAACGTGCCAAGA
>NW_017003801.1:0-201 GCF_001483705.2 Eufriesea mexicana | reverse complement strand
TTATTTATGCAAGGATGTCAGCTCACCACGATCTTAGTCGAAAAAGTCAATAAAACTGAATTTCCCATCCAGATAGTATAGACTTGCAATGGCCATAGCTGGCCGATAGAATCTTTCCTCCGCATTTATGCAAGAAAGCTTCCTCACGACGATATTAGCCGAAAATGTCAATAAATTTGAATTTTCGAGGCATATTCTATA
>NW_017003800.1:0-201 GCF_001483705.2 Eufriesea mexicana | reverse complement strand
AACCCAACGTAACGCGCAGCAGCCGCATCTACTGGCCTACCGAGAGCAAAGAGGAGAATATCTAATCACAGTAGGGCGTATAATTCCACCAAATATCAGCGTATTGCACAAAAGTAATATCTATCCCAGCCAGACATTACCAAACCTAGCCAAGCCAAACCTAACATAACTCAACCTAACGTGGCGAGACCACAATTGCTG
>NW_017003799.1:0-201 GCF_001483705.2 Eufriesea mexicana | reverse complement strand
ATAATTAATTAAGAAATATTGTTTATTTTTTAATTATTTAAAATTAGCGTTAATAATTTTACATTTTGGACGGTTTTAATTAATCCTGCTCCTCATTTCTTTAATTAAAATATTATTTATTTAATTAAAATGTGCAATTAAAAATAAAAACACGCGTATTTTTTATTTTATATTGTTATAATAATTTAATTTTAATATTTA
>NW_017003798.1:0-201 GCF_001483705.2 Eufriesea mexicana | reverse complement strand
GGTAGTGGTCTCGCGACGTTAGCCTGAGTTACGCTACGTTCTGTTAGGCTACGTTCGTTTGGGATATGTTTGGATATGTTCGACTTTTGTGCTGTACATTAATATACGCTGTATTTCTGCGCTCTGTTGTGCCCTGGCATGCTCGGCTTGGCTCTGGGGAGGCCAGTAATGGCGGTCTCGGCTCGCAGGATTGAGTTATGT
>NW_017003797.1:0-201 GCF_001483705.2 Eufriesea mexicana | reverse complement strand
GGCTCAAATATGCTCTGCTTGTCTCCGGGAAGGTCAGCAATAGTATTCTCCTTTCGTTATATTTAGTTAGGCTACGATAGGTTGGGTTAGGTTAGGACATGGTAGCATATGATATCCTCGACTTTTGTGCTACAGACTGCAATGCGATGGATTACTGCGCCCTACTCTGCTGTAATATATTCTGATTGGCCCTGGGGAGGC
>NW_017003796.1:0-201 GCF_001483705.2 Eufriesea mexicana | reverse complement strand
TTAAGCGCGTGAACCGGACCCAGCGTCTAGAAGAGTCTTAAGCCTAAGGAAGCAATTAAGCTACTCGACGACCCGCACGCCGATAATCTCGTGGCTAAATCATTTCGAAAATCTTCCCCCAAAGTGTCTCTATTTACGCTATTTTCGTTGATCGATGGATCCCTGACGGGTTCGAAAATCGTCATCTGATAGGCAGACGCG
>NW_017003795.1:0-201 GCF_001483705.2 Eufriesea mexicana | reverse complement strand
GTATGGATGGATGGTTGTATGGGAAGTTGGATGCATGGATGGATGTATGTATAGATGAATGGTTGTATGGATGGATGAATGTACGGATGGATTGTGGTACGGATTGACGAATGTACGGAATGTATGTATGTACGGATATATGGATGTATGGATGCATATATGTGTGGACGTGTGGATGGATGGATTTATGCGTGTATGGAT
>NW_017003794.1:0-201 GCF_001483705.2 Eufriesea mexicana | reverse complement strand
CAAATATTTCCAAAATTAATTCTTCTTCACCCACCGTTTTAAAAGCGAGGAAACAAAAGTTTCACGAAAAGCACATAAACGGCCATGTTATTTCTCGATCGCAGTCAGAAATAGCGAGATTTGAGGAAAAAGAATAATGCAACGCATAGTTCCATTTTGTCCGTGGTGTAAATCCTATGAATATAAACTTCGCGCCAAAGG
>NW_017003793.1:0-201 GCF_001483705.2 Eufriesea mexicana | reverse complement strand
GCAAAGAAATTACCGCTGGTAAGGGAAAGAAGATGCTTCGGGAATTAGTATCGAAACTTCGCGAGACGACGATCGTACGCTGGAAAAATTATGGCTCTGCCATACTTTTCCATTAGAGTTTTAGGCTAGAACAGAGGCGGGTCCGGATGGAAAAACTGTCCCAAGTTATTTCGTGTCAAATGTTCCACCGCGCGATAAACC
>NW_017003792.1:0-201 GCF_001483705.2 Eufriesea mexicana | reverse complement strand
ATAGATAAGGAGGAGAAATTCTATTGGCGTGCAATAGCCATCGCAATGCTATAGAATCTGCACGGAAAATTCAATTTTATAGACATGTACAAATAATATCGTGGTGAGATAAATTTTTAGCATAAATAAGGAGGAAATATTCTATTTGCGCGCTATACCCGTTGCAGTGCTACAGAATCTGGCTGGAAGATTCAGTTTGAT
>NW_017003791.1:0-201 GCF_001483705.2 Eufriesea mexicana | reverse complement strand
TAACAAGAAGGCAACATTTAACAGACGATGAAAAGCTGAAAGTAGTTAAAATGTTTAAGAAGGGCAAGAAAAAAATTGACATAGCAAAAATGTTTAATGTGAATCGTTGCATTATCACTAAGATTATAAAACGATTTGACGAATATGGAACTGTTAAAATAGCACCACGAACTGGCAGACTGCAAAATACAACTAAAAATG
>NW_017003790.1:0-201 GCF_001483705.2 Eufriesea mexicana | reverse complement strand
TGTAATCGTGTATTTAAACTTGTGTAAGTACGTTCAAACGTTTCGTATATGTATCATATTACTTTTAGAAATCCTCACGTGTTTGGCAAAAGTTAACAAAATCTTTAACATATATGTTTTCATCTAAAAATGACACTAAATTATCGAAGTGATAGATATTCGAGTAAATACAATAACGGTTAATATTCTTGCCTCCAACTA
>NW_017003789.1:0-201 GCF_001483705.2 Eufriesea mexicana | reverse complement strand
AACTCTACGAAACGTCCAAAATCCTGTCACTATCTCACCGCTAGGTACTGGGATGCTTCTTGGAACAGATCCCTGAACACCCTACTGCTCTAGACCCTGCTAATCACCCCAGGAACGTCGGACAGACTCAGAATCTTAGACTCTACGAAACGACACGAACCTCTGGCCAACTCACTGTCACTGAACGTGAGAAATTCCTCG
>NW_017003788.1:0-201 GCF_001483705.2 Eufriesea mexicana | reverse complement strand
ATTATATAGCATTGCAATGGCCATAGCTCGCGAATAGAAGCTTTCCTCCTTATTTATGCAAGGTGGTTAGATAACCGCGATATTAGCCGAAAATGTCAATAAAGTTTAGTTTTTCAGTCAGATTCGGTAGCATTGCATTGGAAATAGCACGACAATAGAATCTTTCCTACTTATTTAAGCAAGAAAGATACCTCACCACGA
>NW_017003787.1:0-201 GCF_001483705.2 Eufriesea mexicana | reverse complement strand
GTAGAGCGCTGGAGTCGGACATAATCTGACATAACCTGACCATACCTATCCTAACCAAACGTATAGTAGCTCAATATAACGTGATGAGACCAATATTGCTCGCCTCCTCAAAGCCAGGTTGAGAACATTAGAGCACAGTAGAGCGCAAAAATCGTCGGAATAGCAGTGAATAGCACAGAAGTTAGAGTAGAATGTCCTAAC
>NW_017003786.1:0-201 GCF_001483705.2 Eufriesea mexicana | reverse complement strand
AACCAATAGCAAAATACATAGCCCTATCAAGCGTCCTTATAAATACTAGACCTGGTATATACCGCACGGAATAGAAACATACAGTATCAAGATGATTCTTACAGTCCACTTACTATTTGAAGCTATACACAATTTCCTCAGAGTCGTTCGTCACTAATCGTCAATCAAGAACGATCTAGTAGTATTTATCCTGCGACCATG
>NW_017003785.1:0-201 GCF_001483705.2 Eufriesea mexicana | reverse complement strand
CTATAGAATCTGGCTGGAAAGTTCAATTTTATTGACATTTTCGACTAATATCGTGGAGACCTATCTTCCTTGCATAAGTAAGAAGGAAGGTTACTTTCGGAGTGCTATAGCCATTGCAATGCTGCAGAATCTGGCTGCTAAATTTCATGTTATTGACATATTTTACTCTTATCGTGGTGAGATACCTTTCTTCCAAAAATA
>NW_017003784.1:0-201 GCF_001483705.2 Eufriesea mexicana | reverse complement strand
TGGCTTTACTTGCCATTGCATTGAAGGCGTTAGGCGATCTATTCACCAAGCAATAACAGATTTAATATTTTGAATGGTCCTATTCTCTGGCAAGTAGATGACTGTACCTGCCATGGGATTGACGGCGTTAGGCGATGCATTCACCAAGCTATAACAGATTATAGATCTTGTATAGACCTATTCTCTGGCAAGTAGATGGCT
>NW_017003783.1:0-201 GCF_001483705.2 Eufriesea mexicana | reverse complement strand
ATATTCCCTCAGAACGGCAGTATACTCTCGTTTCAGCTCCGGAACGCGGCTGAATTTCTTTTCGATCGCCAATAACCGTCTGAGGGCCTGGGACCGTGAGTCTCCGAGTTCTTCCTTCCGTTGGTTGAAAGGTAGCGAGACGGTATAGCGACCAGTTTCGTCTCGACTGACGCTGTCCTGGAAGTGCTGTTCGCATTCCTG
>NW_017003782.1:0-201 GCF_001483705.2 Eufriesea mexicana | reverse complement strand
CATTAATATAGTGATGAGCTAACTTTCTTGCATAAATAATGAGGAAGGATTCTATTGGCGTGTCGTAGCCACTGCAATTCTATATAAACCGTCTGGAAAATTAAATTTTATTAACATTTTCGGCTAATATCGTGGTGTGCTAACTTTCTTGTATAAATAAGGAGGAAAGTTACTATTGGCGCGCAATAGCCATTGGAATGC
>NW_017003781.1:0-201 GCF_001483705.2 Eufriesea mexicana | reverse complement strand
TAGTTAAGCGTTAACTCTTGTGCTATACAATGATATTCGGCGGATTTCTGCACTTTGCGTTGCCCTACGGCACCCTGGTCATCTATTTGGAGGCCAATAGTAGTGGTATCAGCACGTTATCTTGAGTTAGGATACGTCCGGTTAGGTTAGATTAGGACAGATTAGGCAAGGGTACCCCACACTTTGTGCTGTACATAGCAA
>NW_017003780.1:0-201 GCF_001483705.2 Eufriesea mexicana | reverse complement strand
AAAGTCAAAGTAATCCTCTCCTAACCTAACCAACCGTAACATTCCCGAACGCAGCCAGCAAGGCCTATCGTGCCATGACCGCCGTTGCTGACCTCTCCAGATTCGAGCAAAGTATAGTATAGCACAGTAGAGCTCAGGAAGCCACCAAATAGCAACGTACAGCACAGAAGTCGGAGATACTCTAAACTAACATAACCTAAC
>NW_017003779.1:0-201 GCF_001483705.2 Eufriesea mexicana | reverse complement strand
CCAAGAGATCCCCACTGTTTCCAAGAATTATCAAGAATTCCCTAGAGTTTCCAAGAATTGCCACGAGTTCCCAAGAATTGTCAAGAGTTCCTAAGAAGTCCTAAGAGTTCCCTAAAGTTCCCAAAAATTTCCAAGGTTTCCCAAGAGTTTCTCAGTGTTTCCAAGAATTGCCAAGAGTTCCCTGGAATTCCCAAGAATTGC
>NW_017003778.1:0-201 GCF_001483705.2 Eufriesea mexicana | reverse complement strand
TGCGTAACCAATTGTAATATATCAAAACGCAACTTAACTCAACATAACGTGCAACGACCACCAATACTGGCCACCACATAGTCGAGCAGAGCACGTTAGAGCAATGTGGAGCGTAGAAATCCACCGAATAGCAGTGTGTAGCGCAAAAGTCAAGGATAACCTGGCCAAACCTAACCTCTCCAAACCTGACCAAACGCAACA
>NW_017003777.1:0-201 GCF_001483705.2 Eufriesea mexicana | reverse complement strand
TGGCAAGTAGGTGGCTGTACCTGCCATCTGTTGAAGACGATAGGCGACCTATTCACCAAGCTAAAACATATTATATACTTTGAATTGGACAATTCTATGGCAAGTAGATGGCTGTACTTGCCATTCGATTGGGTGCGATAGGCGATCTATTCACAATGCTATCACAGGCTATAGATTTTGAATAGACCTATTCTCTGGCAA
>NW_017003776.1:0-201 GCF_001483705.2 Eufriesea mexicana | reverse complement strand
GCGCACAGCGAGCCGCCGCTCCTGCCGCACGTGTAAGCGAAGGCTTCGGGGGATCCGGCGTGCATGTTACGGTTCCCACCAGAAAAGCGGAGCTGAGGGTGACAGGGCTGGACGACCCTGTCACCCCCCAGCGATGTTGCCGCTGCCCTGGGCAGGGTCGGTGATTGCACAGAGGCGGAAATAAGAACCGGAGTGGTCCGT
>NW_017003775.1:0-201 GCF_001483705.2 Eufriesea mexicana | reverse complement strand
TAACCTAACGCAAACTAACGTGCCTCGACCGCTATTGCTTGCCTCCCCAGAGTCGAGCAGAGCATAGCAGAGCATTGCACAGCGCAGAGATCCACCGAATAGCAGTGTATGTAACAAAATTCGAGGTTACCTTAAACCAACCTTGCCTGACCTAACGTAACCAAACGTTGCGTATGTCAGCGGGGCGAGCCGCGGCCGCTG
>NW_017003774.1:0-201 GCF_001483705.2 Eufriesea mexicana | reverse complement strand
CGTAGTTAGCTGCCTTTCTTGCATTAATAAGGATGAAAGATAGTATTGGCGTGCTAAAGCCATCGCAATGCCATGGATTCTGGCTGGAAAGTACAATTTCATTTACAGCTTCGACTAATATCGTTGTGAGCCACCTTCTTGCATAAATAAGGAGGAAAGATTCTATTCGTGTGCTATAGCTATTGCAATGATATTGAGTGT
>NW_017003773.1:0-201 GCF_001483705.2 Eufriesea mexicana | reverse complement strand
TCCTTGCATAGGTAAGCAGGAAAGATCCGTTCGGAGTGCTATAGCCATAGCAATGCTGCATAACCTGCCTGGAAAATTCAATTTCATTGACATTTTCGACTATTATCGCGGTGAGATAAGTTTCCTGCATAAACAAGTAGGAAAGATTATATTAGCAAACTGTAACCATTGCAATGCTATAGAATCTTGCTGGAAAATTCA
>NW_017003772.1:0-201 GCF_001483705.2 Eufriesea mexicana | reverse complement strand
ATCGTAGTTAAAATTGAAAAAATGTTAAATACAAAATGCTGTTGTTAATAGATAAATACTATCTTATAGTATAAATACTTACTTAGATAAATACTATCACATAGTTTGTGCAATAATAAATTCTGTTGGATATATAAATCGTGATGTAAAATACTCGACTATGAATCGTGTAACACTTTTTAAAATTGAACTTTTAATTTT
>NW_017003771.1:0-201 GCF_001483705.2 Eufriesea mexicana | reverse complement strand
TGTTATAGGTTCGTGAATACATCGCCTAACGCCTTCAATCCAATCTCAAGTAATGCAATCTACATGCCTGGGAATAGGCCAATTCAAGATCTATAACCTGTTATAGCATGGTGAATAGATCGCTTAACGCCTTCAATCCAATGACATGTACAGCCATCTACTTGCCAGAGAATAGGTCTGCTCAAAATCTATAAGCTGTCA
>NW_017003770.1:0-201 GCF_001483705.2 Eufriesea mexicana | reverse complement strand
AATGAGATTGGTTACGTTTTTATAGGTTAGGTTTGGTCGGGTTTGGTTACGATAGCATTGGCATTTCGGCTCAACACTGATATCCCATTAGCTTCTGTGCTCTACAGTGCTCAACCATATACTGCTTGTCTCTAGGAAAGCCAGCAATGGTGGTCACGGCACGTTTGGTTTAGTTACTCTACGTTTGGTTAGGTTAAGTTA
>NW_017003769.1:0-201 GCF_001483705.2 Eufriesea mexicana | reverse complement strand
GAAATATTGGCCTAATCGCGTTATGTTGAGTTACTCTACGTTTGGTTAGGTTAGGTTAGGACATGTTAGCTTGGGTTATCTCAAACTTTTGTGCTATGCACTGCAGTGCAGTGTATTTCTGCCCTCTTCTGAGCTCTTGTATATTCTGCTCGGCTCTGTGGACGCCAGAGATAGTGGCAGCGGGACGATACGTTGAGCTAG
>NW_017003768.1:0-201 GCF_001483705.2 Eufriesea mexicana | reverse complement strand
ATGTACTAGAGGACAGTAAATCGCAGAAATCCACCGCATTGCAGTGAAGAGCTTAAAAGCCGTAGATATGGTAACAGAACCTGACCTAATCTGACCTAACCGAACGCAGCATAACTCAACATGACGTGCCGCCACCACTGCTCCTCGCCTCCCAAGAGCAAAACAGAAAATGGTAGAGCTCAGTAGATCAAAGGAGACAAC
>NW_017003767.1:0-201 GCF_001483705.2 Eufriesea mexicana | reverse complement strand
GAATCGGGTCAAACACGAGTATCACGAATGACAGACGTGGTCTGATCAAACTTAACCCCTTGTTCTACGATTTAACCCCTTTGGTTATGATATCGCGAGAGACTCATGGTATGGAATCGCGTCAAACACGCGTATCATGAATGACAGACGTGGTCGAATAATACTTAATCTATTATCTTACGATTTCACCCCTTTGCCTAC
>NW_017003766.1:0-201 GCF_001483705.2 Eufriesea mexicana | reverse complement strand
CTATTCAAAATCTATAACCTCTTATAGCTTGGTGAATAGATCGCTTAACGCCTTTAATCCAATTGCAAGTACAGCCATCTACTTGCAAGAGAATACGTCTATTCAAAATCTATAAGATGTCGTAGCTTGGTGATTAGATAGCCTAACGCCTTCAATCCAATGGCAAATGCAGCCATCTACTTGCCAAAGAATAGGTCTATT
>NW_017003765.1:0-201 GCF_001483705.2 Eufriesea mexicana | reverse complement strand
CACTATTTCTGGCTCTCCCATCGACAAGCAGAACATATTAGAGGAGCGTGGAGCGCAGAAGTCTATAGGATGGCAATGTAGAGAGAAAAGTCAAAGTCATCCTAACGTAACCTAGACAAACCCAACCAGATCAAGCTTAACATATCCCAACCTAACGCATCGAGACCACCATTTCTTGCTTCCCCAGAGCCAAGCAGAGTT
>NW_017003764.1:0-201 GCF_001483705.2 Eufriesea mexicana | reverse complement strand
GGAGCGGCACGTTAGTTTCTGCTACGCTACGCCTGGTTATGTTAGGTTTGGCTATGTTAGGGCTGGGCAGCTGTGACTTTTGTGATATACACTGCTATTCGGAGAATTTCTGCGCTCTACATTGCTCTATTATACTCCGCTCGACCCTGACGTGGCCAGGATTTGTGGTCGTGGCACGATAGTTTGAGTTAGGTTACGGTT
>NW_017003763.1:0-201 GCF_001483705.2 Eufriesea mexicana | reverse complement strand
ATGTCTATTTTCGTCCATGTTCAAATATGTATAAGAGAAATGTCCGTAAATCTAGTGTTAATAGTATTTTATGTAATTAATCCTTAAATTTTTTTTAAAGAAAATCTTTGATTTCGTTCATATTCAAATACGTATACCAGAAGTGTCCGTAAATCTAGTGTTAATGGTATTTTATGTAATTAATTTTTAAGTTCTTTTTAA
>NW_017003762.1:0-201 GCF_001483705.2 Eufriesea mexicana | reverse complement strand
TTGAAATTTTCGTGGTGAGCTGATATTTTTGCATGAATGCAGAGATCAGAACCTATAGGATTGCTATAACCATTCCAATTCGTATAAGTTTTTGATTAAAATTTTCAATTGTATTGACATTTTCGACTAATACCGTGGTGAGCTAATATTTTTGCATAAATGAAGGGATCAGAACCTATCGGATTGCTATAGCCATTTCAT
>NW_017003761.1:0-201 GCF_001483705.2 Eufriesea mexicana | reverse complement strand
CATGCTATAGCTATTGCAATGCTATAGAGTCTGACTGGAAAATTCAATTTTATTGACGTTTTCGTCTAATATCGTGGTGAGCTAATTTTGATGCATTAATTAGGAGAAAAGATTCTTTTGGCATGATATAGCCATTGGAATGCTATTGAATCTGAATGGAGAATTCAATTTTATTGATTTTTTCGACTAATATCGTGGTGA
>NW_017003760.1:0-201 GCF_001483705.2 Eufriesea mexicana | reverse complement strand
TTGGCGTGCTATAGGCATTGCAATGCTATAGAATCTTCCTTGAAAGTTCAATTTTATTGACATTTTCGTCCAATATCGTGGTGAGATAGCTTTCTTGCATAAACGTGGAGGGCAGGTACTATTGGCGAGCTATAGCCGCTGCAATGCTATAGAAACTGGATGGATAATACTATTTTATTGACATTATCGACTAATAGCATG
>NW_017003759.1:0-201 GCF_001483705.2 Eufriesea mexicana | reverse complement strand
AATATCACGGTGAGGTAGCTTTCGTGCATAAATACGGAGGAAAGATTCCATTGGCCAGCTATGCCCATTGCAATTCTATAGTTTCTGGATGGAAAATACAGTTTTATTGATACTTTCGACTAATATCTTGGTGTGCTAACATCCTTGCATGTGTAAGGAGGAAATATTCTACTGGCGGGATATAGCCATTGCAATGATATA
>NW_017003758.1:0-201 GCF_001483705.2 Eufriesea mexicana | reverse complement strand
AATGTCAGTAAAATTGAACTTTCCCGCCTGATTCTATAGCATTACCATGGCTATAGCACGCCACTAGGATCTTTCCTCCTTATATATGCAAGGAAGTTAGGTGATCACGAAGTTATTCGAAAATATCAATAAAATTGTATTTTCCAGCCAGATTCCATGGCATCGCAATGACTAAAGTACGCCAGTAGAATCTTTCTTCCT
>NW_017003757.1:0-201 GCF_001483705.2 Eufriesea mexicana | reverse complement strand
TATAATCTGTTATAGCTTGGTGAATAGATCGCCAACCGCCTTCAATTCAATGACAAGTACAGAAATCTACTTGCCAGAAAACAGGACGATTCAAAATCTATAACATGTTACAGCCCGGGGAATAGATCGCCTATCGCATTCAATCCAATGGCAAGTACAAACAAATAGTTGCCAGAGAATAGGTCTATTCAGAACCTATAA
>NW_017003756.1:0-201 GCF_001483705.2 Eufriesea mexicana | reverse complement strand
TGACCTGACCTGACCTGACCTGACCTGACCTGACCTGACCTGACCTGACCTGTCCTGACCTGAGCTGACCTGACCTAACCTTACGTGACCTGGCCTAACCGGCCTTACCTGAACTGACCTGACCAGACATGATCTGGACTGGCCTGACATTACCAGACTTGACATGACCTGAAATGACCTGACCTGACCTGACCTGATCTG
>NW_017003755.1:0-201 GCF_001483705.2 Eufriesea mexicana | reverse complement strand
CATCTTTCCTCCTTACTTACGCAAGGAAGATAGCTCACCACGATATTAGTCGAAAATGTCCACTAAATTGTATTTTCCAGCCACAATTTACATCATTGCAGTGGCAATAGCACTCAAAAAGCACCTTTCCTCCTTACCAACGCAAGGAAGTTAGCTCACCACGATATTATTCGAAAATATTAATAGAATTGAATTTTCTAG
>NW_017003754.1:0-201 GCF_001483705.2 Eufriesea mexicana | reverse complement strand
CCCCAGAGCCAAGCAGAATATATCAGAGCACAGTAGAGCGCAGTAATCAACCGCATTGCAGTGTGATTCGCAAGAGTCAAATACATCCAACCCTAACCTGCCCTAACCTAACCTAGCCGAACGTAGCCCTACTAAACGTGACGTGCCGAGGATACTATTGCTGGACTGCACAGAACCAATCAGAGCATACTGTAGCAATGA
>NW_017003753.1:0-201 GCF_001483705.2 Eufriesea mexicana | reverse complement strand
TATACACTGAGGTTTTTTGGTTTTCTGCGTTCTACTCTCCACTATGCTGCTCTGCTTGGATCTTGGGAGGACCTTAATAGCGGTCGCAGCACGTTAGGTTGAGTTAGAATACGTTTAGTTATGTCTCGATTGGTTATATTAGGAGAGGATGACTTTGGCTTTAGTGCTATAGCCTGCTATAAATTGGATTTCTGCGACCGA
>NW_017003752.1:0-201 GCF_001483705.2 Eufriesea mexicana | reverse complement strand
CAGATTTGCAGTATAATATATATCATCACTGAACCGGCTAATCCAATTGCTACAGTGATGTACAGGTGGTTGCACTAAGTACGATGCTCGCAACTTTAAGTATGTATGGTAATAACCGCACTATACATTGACTCTCCTGAAATTGCTGCAGGATTTACGTCACCAGTGATCAAATTAGTCCAACGCCTACGTTATGCGATG
>NW_017003751.1:0-201 GCF_001483705.2 Eufriesea mexicana | reverse complement strand
TTCCTCCTTATTTAGGCAAGACAGTTAGCTCACCACGATATTAGTCGAAAATATCAAAAAAATGAAATTTTCCAGGAAGATTATATAGCACTGCAATAGCTACAGCACACCAATAGAATCTTCCCTCCTTATTTATGAAAGAAAATTACCCCACCACGGTATTAGTCGCATACGTCTATAAAATTGAATTTTCCAGACAGA
>NW_017003750.1:0-201 GCF_001483705.2 Eufriesea mexicana | reverse complement strand
GCCATTCGGACGTTATCTGCGCTCTACACTACTCTACTATACCCTGCTCGACACTGCGTGGCCTGTAATAATGGTCGTGACACGATAGGTCGCACTATATTACGTTTGGTGAGGTTAGGTTTGGTTAGGCTAGGCTTTGTTAGGCTAGGTTTGGTTAGGCTAGGTTTTGTTTGGTGTGGTTATGATGGCTATCACCTTCTG
>NW_017003749.1:0-201 GCF_001483705.2 Eufriesea mexicana | reverse complement strand
CGCATTGCACCGAATAACACAAAAGCCATAGATATCTTGACCTAACCTGTCCCAACCTAACTTAACCGAAAGTAACATAGCGCAAGCCATCGTTCCGATCACGCTACTGCCGGCCTTCCCATAGCCAAGCAGAATATAATAGAGCACAGTAGATCTGAGGAATCAAACGGATAGTAGTGTATAGCTTGGCAGTTATATCTA
>NW_017003748.1:0-201 GCF_001483705.2 Eufriesea mexicana | reverse complement strand
GCCGAGACCATTGTTGCTGACATGCCCCGAGAAAAGCAGAACATAATAGAGTACAGTAGGTCGATGATATCCTCCGAATACCATTGTGTTGCACAAAACTCAGAGGTGCTTTCACAGCCTAGACAAACGTAACGTAGCCAAACGTAACGTAGCCAAACGTAACGTAGCTCAACGTTACGTGCCGAGGCCACTAATTCTGGC
>NW_017003747.1:0-201 GCF_001483705.2 Eufriesea mexicana | reverse complement strand
TCAGGAGAGGTCAGGTCAGGCCAGGCCAGCTCATGTCTGGTCAGGTCAGGTCAGTTCTGGTCATTTCACTTCGGAGCAGATCATGTCATGTCAGGTCACATCAGGCTAGGCCAGGCCAAGCAAGGCCGGGGCTGGTCAGGTCAGGTCAGGTCAGGTCTGGTTAGGTCAGTTTAGGTCAGCTCATGTCAGGTCAGCTCAGGT
>NW_017003746.1:0-201 GCF_001483705.2 Eufriesea mexicana | reverse complement strand
CGAAAATGTCAATAAAATTGAATTTCCCTTCCAGATTCTATAGCTTTTCAATGACTAGAGCACACCTACAGAATGTTTCCACCTTTCTTACGCAAGGAAGTTAGCTCACCACGATATTATTCGAAAATGTCAACAAAATTGGATTTTCCAGCTAGATTCTGCAGCATTGTAATGGATAGAGCACGCCAATTGAATCCTTCC
>NW_017003745.1:0-201 GCF_001483705.2 Eufriesea mexicana | reverse complement strand
TTTTCGAGGAAGATTCAAAAGCACTGTAATGGCTATAGCACGGGAATAGCATCTTTCCTCCTTATTTATACAAGAAGGTTAGCTCACCACGATATTAGCCGAAAATTTCAATAAAATTGTATTTAGCAGCCAGATTCCGCAGCATTGCAATGGCTATAGCTCGCCAGTAGAATCTTTCCTCCTTACACATGCAAGGATGTC
>NW_017003744.1:0-201 GCF_001483705.2 Eufriesea mexicana | reverse complement strand
ACTCAATTATATTGACATTTCCGGCTAATATTGTGGTGAGCTAACTTTTTTGCATAAATGAGGGGGAAAGATAATATTGGCGTGCTATAGCCATTGCATTGATATAGAATGTCATTGGAAAATTCAATTTTATTGACGTTGTCGACTAATATCGTGGTGAGCTATTTTTCTTTCATAAATAAGGAGGAAGGATTCAATTGG
>NW_017003743.1:0-201 GCF_001483705.2 Eufriesea mexicana | reverse complement strand
CTCTCACAAATGAGTTCTCTAACTCAAGAATTAGCTCACAAATGAGTTCTCTAACTCACGAATGCTCTCGAAAATGAGTTCTCTAACTCACGAATCCTCTCACAACTGAGTTCTCTAACTCACGAATGCTCTTGAAAATGAGTTCTCTAACTCACGAGTTCTCTCGAAAATGAGTTCTCTAACTCACGAATGCTCTCACAA
>NW_017003742.1:0-201 GCF_001483705.2 Eufriesea mexicana | reverse complement strand
TTCACTGCCGGAGCCATTCTATCCTTTTCTATCCCCTCTCTGTCCTTGTCTGCCACGTGACCATCACTTCGTCGACCTCCTTGCCTATTCTATATTCCTATTACTTTTGAAGCATTTGGAGCCAAATAATAGATGGCTCTGATCGCAGGCGGTAACATTTTTATTTAAACTAGATACCTCTTCTGGTTAGGCGCTAATAAT
>NW_017003741.1:0-201 GCF_001483705.2 Eufriesea mexicana | reverse complement strand
GGAAATAGTGGCCTCTGCACGTTTGATTGTGTCACGTTACGTTCGGTTCGGTTGGGTCAGGCTTGGTTTGTTCAGAATAGCCTTAACTTTTGTGCTGTACACTGTCATTCTGCTGATTTCTGCGCTCTACTGTGTTCAAGTATATTCTGCCTTGCTCTGGGGAGGACAGTAATAGTCGTCTCGGCACGACATGTTGAAATG
>NW_017003740.1:0-201 GCF_001483705.2 Eufriesea mexicana | reverse complement strand
CTTGCATAAATAGGGAGGAAAGACACTAATGGCGTACTATTTCCATTACAATGCTATAAAATCCGGCTGGAAAATTCAATTTTACTGACATTTTCGACTAATACCGTGGTGACCAATCTTTCTTGTATATATATAATTAGGAAAGACTCTACTGTCGTGCTATAGTCATTGCGATGCTATAGGATCTGGCTGGAAAATACA
>NW_017003739.1:0-201 GCF_001483705.2 Eufriesea mexicana | reverse complement strand
TGTTATTCGGTGGATTTCCGCACCCTACTCTGCTGTACTATACTCTGCACGACTCTGTGGAGGTGAGCAACAGTGGACGTGGCACATCAGGTTGGGTCAGGTTGCGTTCTGTTAGGTTAGGTTTTGTTAAGTTTGGAAAGGATTCCATTGACTTTAGCGTTGTACGCTGTTATTCGGTGGATATCTGTGATCTACAGTGCT
>NW_017003738.1:0-201 GCF_001483705.2 Eufriesea mexicana | reverse complement strand
ATCCGTGCATACAGCCATCCATCCATACATACATCCATCGGTGCTTCCATCCTTCCATACGCCCATTCTTCCATACGTCCAACAATCCATACATCCATCGATCCATACAGCCATCCATACATACATCCACACAGCCACACATACATCCATACTACCATACATCCATACGTCCATACATCCATACATCCATACATCCATGCA
>NW_017003737.1:0-201 GCF_001483705.2 Eufriesea mexicana | reverse complement strand
GTAGGCTTTCTTTCTCGACCACTATTTCCTAGGTGGGCCAGGTACTTCAAACAAAGGAGGCATCCATTATCTTTCACTCGTTTCTCGCACTCGCCTCTGTCACAAACACCCCTTACATTCGATCCTTCTGCACGTGGACATTTTCATTCTATGCCCCAAACACTGTTAACATTCTTTCAGGGCCGTACTCATTTCACTCCT
>NW_017003736.1:0-201 GCF_001483705.2 Eufriesea mexicana | reverse complement strand
CTCAACCTAACCTGCCGAAAGCACTATTCCTGGCGACCACGGAGACAAGCAGAGAGCGATAGCACACAGAAGGGCGCATAAGTCCATAGAATAGCAGCGTGCAGCACAAAGGTCTAAGCTCTCGTAACCTAACACAATGTTAGCTAACCTGACAGAGCGTAATCTAACTTAACCTAACTTGCCGCGTCCGCTATCACTGGC
>NW_017003735.1:0-201 GCF_001483705.2 Eufriesea mexicana | reverse complement strand
GGTTCGATGTATGGATGTATGTATGTATGAATGTATGGATGTAAGAATGTATGGATGTATGTACGTATGGATGTATGCATGTATGTATGTATGGATGTAGGGATGTATAGATGTATGGACGTATGGATGTACGAATTCATGGATGTACGGGAGTTTGGGTGTATGTATGGTGAATGGATGTATTGACGTATGTATGTATGT
>NW_017003734.1:0-201 GCF_001483705.2 Eufriesea mexicana | reverse complement strand
TAAATAAGGAGGAAGGATTCAATTGGCGTGCTATATACATTTCAATGCTGTAGAATCCGGCTGTAAAATCCAATTTTATCGACATTTTCTGCTAATATCGCTGTGAGCTGACTTTCTTGCATAAATAAGGCGGAAAGCTTCTATTGGCGTGCTATAGGCATTGCAAAGCTATAGAATCTTCCAGGAAAATTCAATTTTATT
>NW_017003733.1:0-201 GCF_001483705.2 Eufriesea mexicana | reverse complement strand
GTCCTTCTCTATCTTCTTCGCGCCGTCCTCTTCTATCGTCATCGCGTTGTCCTTCTCTACCTTTGTCGTGCCGTCCTTCTCTACCTTCGTTGCGCCGTCCTCTTTTATCCACGACGCGCCGTCCTTCTCTATTCACCTCGCGCCGTCCTCTTCTATCGTGATCGCTTTGTCCTTCTCTACCCTCGTCGCGCCGTCCTTCTC
>NW_017003732.1:0-201 GCF_001483705.2 Eufriesea mexicana | reverse complement strand
TCTGACAGGAAAATTCAGTTTTATTGATATTTTCGACTAATATCGTGGTGAGCTAGTTTTCCTGCATAAATAAGGTGGAGAGACAGTATTGGTATGCTATAGCCATTGAAATTCTATAGAATCAGAGTGGAAAATTCCATTTTATTGACAATTTCGACTTATATCGTGGTGAGCTAATTTTCTTGCGTTAATAAGGAGGAA
>NW_017003731.1:0-201 GCF_001483705.2 Eufriesea mexicana | reverse complement strand
TGATTAGGCCTATTCGCTGGCAAGTAGCTGGGTGTACCTGCCGTTGGATAGAAGGCGTTAGGCTATCTATTCACCCAGCTATAACAGGTAATATATTTTCAATAGATCTATTCTCTGGCAAGCAGATGGCAGTACTTCCCAACGGTTAAAGGCGTTAGGCGACCTATTCACCAAGCTGTAACAGATTATTGATTTTGAATA
>NW_017003730.1:0-201 GCF_001483705.2 Eufriesea mexicana | reverse complement strand
ACATGCATCCATAGATATATACTTACATACATCCGTACATACATCCATACATCCATCCATACAAGCATCCATCAATACTCTCTTCCATACACGCATCCATACAAACATACATACATTCTTACATACATCCATACATACATACATACGTACATCCATACAAACATCCATACATACATCCATGCATACATCCATGCATACATC
>NW_017003729.1:0-201 GCF_001483705.2 Eufriesea mexicana | reverse complement strand
CTTCGGTGGATTTCAGTGTTCTACTCTGCTCTGACACATTCCGCTTGGAACAGGGGAGGCCACAAGTAGTGGCCGCGGCAAGTAATGTCGAACTATTCTACGTTCGTTTGGGTTAGGTTCAGTCAGGGTATGTTAGGGTACCTTCGACTTTTGTGCTATACACTCATTTTCGGTGGATTTCTGCGCTCTACATTTCACTAC
>NW_017003728.1:0-201 GCF_001483705.2 Eufriesea mexicana | reverse complement strand
AAGCCATCCTGTCCTAACGTAACCAAACGTTACGTAACCAAACGCAACCTATCTCAGTCCAACATGCCGAGACCAGTACTGCTGGTCACCCCATATCCAACCTAACCTAACCTAACCTAACCTAACCTAACCTAACCAACCAGAGCACTGCAGAGAGCAGATATGCACAGAATAGCTGTGTTCACCAGAAAATTCAAAGCC
>NW_017003727.1:0-201 GCF_001483705.2 Eufriesea mexicana | reverse complement strand
GTTATGTTACGAAAGGATATCTTTGACTTTTGTGCTGTACACGGTTTTACGGTTGGTTCCTGCTCTCTACTGTGCTCTCATATGTTCTGCTTGGCTCTGGCCATGACAGCAACGGTGGCAGTGGCATGTTTCTTTGTCTTATGTTACGTTTCGCATGGTTAGGGTAGGTTAAGTTTGGTAAAATTGGCTTTGACATTTGTG
>NW_017003726.1:0-201 GCF_001483705.2 Eufriesea mexicana | reverse complement strand
ACTTAATCTCATCAAACGTACCCAAACGTGACCGAACGTGCCGAGACCACTATTCCTGGAATCGCCAGTGCCAAGCAGCATATAACAGAACACAGTAGAGAGCAGGGAGCCACCAAATAGCAGCGTGTAGCAGAAAAGTCGAATATGCACTAACATAACCTGACCTACCCTAACATAACCAAACGTGGACTACCTAATGCG
>NW_017003725.1:0-201 GCF_001483705.2 Eufriesea mexicana | reverse complement strand
AAGCTATAGCAGATTATAGATTTTGGATAGACCTATTCTCTGACATGTAGATGGCTGTACTAGACATTGGATAGCAGGCGTTAGGCGATCAATTCACCAAGCTATAACAGGTCATAGATTTTGAAAAGCCTATTCTCAGGCAAGTAGATGGCTGTCCATGGCATTGGTTGAAGACGCTGCGCGACCTATTAACCAAGCTAT
>NW_017003724.1:0-201 GCF_001483705.2 Eufriesea mexicana | reverse complement strand
TGACGAATAGCAATGCCTTTTTCACGCGAAAATAAGATTTTTCATATATAATGAAAATAAGTGAATAAGTGAAAAGGTTCGAAAATTGAGAAATTAATTGAAATGACATTGTAATAAGTTGGATGAATGAAACCATGTAGAAAGGTGTAAAAACATATATATGATATAATGATATTTATCGAGTTGTTAACTAAGGATCTT
>NW_017003723.1:0-201 GCF_001483705.2 Eufriesea mexicana | reverse complement strand
GGACACATGAGTGGGGAGTAGAACGCAGAAATCCACATCATCGCAGTGTATATCAGGAAAGTCGAAGCTACCCAAGCCTAACTCAAACAAACAGAACATAAGCGAACATAGCCTAACACTACCTAACGTGCCGAAACCGTTTTCGCTGCCCTCCCAAGATCCAATCAGGACACACTAGAGCACAGTAGAGCGCAGAAACCA
>NW_017003722.1:0-201 GCF_001483705.2 Eufriesea mexicana | reverse complement strand
GCTATTATATAAGCCACACGAGTGTCACCATTCGTGTGTGATATATTTAATCACTCGTTATAAATCCTTAGATCCACCGATATAATCTCAAACTTTGGTTTTAACCCTTCGCGCTCGACGATTTTTTGGCTAAAGAAAGGTACGAGTTGAAAAATTTTCTGTTATAAATTTGATGATATTTTTTGGACAGTAAGTAAGAAA
>NW_017003721.1:0-201 GCF_001483705.2 Eufriesea mexicana | reverse complement strand
CCTGCGCTCTACCATGCTCTATCATGTACTGCTTACGTCTCGGATGCCACCAATAGAGGCCTCCGCTCGTTAAGTTTAGCTATTCTACCTTTGGCTACGCTAGGTTAGGTCAGGTTGGACTAGTATATCTCTGACTTTTGTGCTATTCACTGCTTCCCAGTGGATTTCTGCACTCTACATTGCTCTACTATGCTCTGCTCT
>NW_017003720.1:0-201 GCF_001483705.2 Eufriesea mexicana | reverse complement strand
CGAGCCGAGTATAGTAGAGCACAGAAGAGGGCAGATGCCCACCGAAAGGCAGTGGAGGGCACGGATGTCAAAGCTACCATAACTACGCCTAGCCGAAGATAACTATATTGAACGTAGCATAATTCAACCTATCGCGCCGCGAACACCATTCCTTTCGTATCATGAGCCAAGCAGAATATAGCAATGCACTGTAGAGCGCAG
>NW_017003719.1:0-201 GCF_001483705.2 Eufriesea mexicana | reverse complement strand
AGGAAGAAAGAAACTTTTTGCGTCCTATAGCCATTGCAATGCAATAGATTCTGGCTGGAAAATTCAATTTTGTTAACATTCTCTCCAAATATCGTCGTGAGCTATTTTTCCTGCATAAATAAGGTGGAAAAATTCCGCTGGCGTGCTATAGCATTTGCAGTGCTATAGTATCTGGCTTGAAAATATAATTATATAGACAGT
>NW_017003718.1:0-201 GCF_001483705.2 Eufriesea mexicana | reverse complement strand
TCCGCCGCATTGCAGTGTAAACCAAAAAATTCGAAGAATCCTAACCTAACAAGACCTAACGTAACACAACCAAACGTAGCATAAATCAACGTAACTTGTCATGACCCCTGCTACTGGCCATCTCAGAGACAAGCTGAGAATATTAGGGAGAAGTAGGGCGCAAAGATCCACCATATATCAGTGTATATCACGTAAGTCAAG
>NW_017003717.1:0-201 GCF_001483705.2 Eufriesea mexicana | reverse complement strand
AGAACCCTGTATGTTTGTTGGTCTTGGCAGCTCAGATTTAGACTGCGTCACAATACAGTAGACTCTGTGCCATTTATTTCGTGTTCTCTTATTTTACTAATTTCTCGTTCTTCTTTATTATCTCCTTGGCACGAGCTCCACTTTTGTATTCTCGTTCAGAATAAATTCTGTATTCACGCTAATCACGACGCGTATTCTTTA
>NW_017003716.1:0-201 GCF_001483705.2 Eufriesea mexicana | reverse complement strand
TGGATGAATGGATGTATGTATGTATGGATGTATGGATGTATGAATGCATGGATGAATGGATGTGTGGATGTATGGATGTATGTTTGTATGGATGGATGGATGAATGAATGGATGGCCGTTTGGATGGACGGATGTATCGATGTATGTATGGATGTATGTACGGATGTATGTATGGTTGGATGGATGTATGGGTGGATGGAA
>NW_017003715.1:0-201 GCF_001483705.2 Eufriesea mexicana | reverse complement strand
TTTCCATCCAGATTCTATAGCATTGCAATGGCTACTGCACGCCACTAGTACCTTTCCTCCTTACTTATGCAAGAAAGTTAGGTCACCACGATATTAGCCCAAAATGTAAATAAAATTGAATTTTCCAGCCTGATTCTGTAGCATCGCAATGACTATCGCACGCCAATAGGATATTTCGTCCTTATTTATGCAAGAAAGCTA
>NW_017003714.1:0-201 GCF_001483705.2 Eufriesea mexicana | reverse complement strand
TGGTTAGGATACGGTGGGCTAAGTTTGGTTAGCATAGCTTTGACTTTCGTTCTGTACATTGCTCTTCGGCGGACCTCTGTTATTTACTGTGCTCTGCGGTATTCTGCTTGACGCTGGGGATGCCTGCAGCAATGGTCACGGCAGCTTATATACAGTTAAGCCGGTTAGGTTAGATTAGGTCATGTTAGGTTCGTATTTCCT
>NW_017003713.1:0-201 GCF_001483705.2 Eufriesea mexicana | reverse complement strand
GAAATATATGGTTAAGCAGATGAAGATAGTGGTCATATCATTTTAAATGTATCGAAAGGAACAACAGCAATTTTAAATCACTTAATAAATAGCTTATCAAATATGATACTACTTGTTTTCGCTATTATAATTTTTTCCATTGATGGTGGTATTTGGTGAGGTACTTTTGGTAATGGATTTGAATTTAAGGGCTCATGAGAA
>NW_017003712.1:0-201 GCF_001483705.2 Eufriesea mexicana | reverse complement strand
GTCAAGTAGATTCTATGTATCTTTCACGAGTACATATATGATCGAAAAATTTGTGAAAATAATACGATCATGTTCGTAAAGTTAAAAAATAACTTCAACAATGAAATTTACATTAGACATTTGTTGGAGATATGAGCCGTGGTGGCGCTAGTGAGTTAAATGGCAAATCGTCTTAAGATTGCCTAAACGCTCATTCGTAAA
>NW_017003711.1:0-201 GCF_001483705.2 Eufriesea mexicana | reverse complement strand
TCAGCACATGGCAGATATTTAGTATAAAATCTGACAGACGAGGAACATGTATAGATGATTTTATCAGTAAAAATTGCAGTGTGGGTTCACCAGTGTCTTGGCAGTCAACTATAAGTTAACAGGTGCTTACCAATCACCAGACACCTTTCCACACCTTTCCTTATCATACAAGATTGTACACAAAAATCTAAATCAGACAGG
>NW_017003710.1:0-201 GCF_001483705.2 Eufriesea mexicana | reverse complement strand
ATGAGGTTGAGAAATTCAATGTTATTGACATTTTCGATTAATATCGTAGTGAGCTAACTTTCTCCAATAAATAAGAATGAATGATTCTATTGGCTTGTTATAGCCTTCGCAATGCCATATAATCTGGCTGGAAAATTGAATTTTACTGACATTTTCGACTAATATCGTGGTGAGCTGCCTCTCTTGCATAAATAAGGAGGA
>NW_017003709.1:0-201 GCF_001483705.2 Eufriesea mexicana | reverse complement strand
CGTCATGGCACGTTTGTTTGAGTTACGCTATGTTTAGTTATGTTCTGTTGGTTTGGGTTAGGCATACGTAGCTTCGACACTTCTGATATATAGTGCTACTGCAGGGATTACTGCATTCTGCACTCCACAAATGTGCTTTGCTTGGCTCTGATGAGGCCAGCAATAGTGTTCGCGGCATATTAGTTTGTGCTAGGCTACGTT
>NW_017003708.1:0-201 GCF_001483705.2 Eufriesea mexicana | reverse complement strand
GCTATACACTGCTGTTCGTTACTTTTATCCGCTCTACATTGCTCTACCACTTTCTGCTCCACTTTGGGGCGGAGGGGAATAGTGGTCGTCGCACTTTACTTTGAGTTAGGTTATGTTGGGTTATGTAAGATTAGGTATGGTTCGGCAAGTGTATCTTTGACTTTCGTGCTATAGATTGCTATTCGGTGAATTTCTGGGCTT
>NW_017003707.1:0-201 GCF_001483705.2 Eufriesea mexicana | reverse complement strand
TGCAATGGCTACAGCGCGCCACTAGTATCTTTCCTCCTTATTTAAGCACGAAAGTTTGCCCACTACGATATTAGTCGAAAACGTCAATAATATTGAATTTTCCAGACAGAATCTATAGCATTGCAATGGCTATAGAACGCCAATAGAATCTTCCCTTCTTATTTATGCATGAAAGTTAGCTCACCACGATATTAGTCGAAA
>NW_017003706.1:0-201 GCF_001483705.2 Eufriesea mexicana | reverse complement strand
CACGTCACGCGATTCGATTCTTCAGGAATTTAAGAAGCTCCGCCGCGAAGCCTGAAATTGTTCTACGATGGGGCAAACAAGCTCTGTTCCTTATGCCGTAAAAAAGGAGGCCAGAAAATATTTCTTGAGAATCAGGATTTATGGCAACGTCACCGTCTGTGTCTATTTGGTACATCAGGAATGACTATGGTGGGGCAAGCG
>NW_017003705.1:0-201 GCF_001483705.2 Eufriesea mexicana | reverse complement strand
TGGTGACAACCTCACCCGTAGCAGTTACTTAGGTGGTTGATTTATCTCCAGAACCTTATCTGGACTTGAGCAAACTCCAACTGTTAGATGGGAGCCATAAACTTGGTCAATTCATTGCCTCTCTAACTGACCAACAAGCAGACATAATATTACGTATCTTACAAAGAGTTATGAAAAGTCTGAGAACATTGATGACGTACT
>NW_017003704.1:0-201 GCF_001483705.2 Eufriesea mexicana | reverse complement strand
ATTGAAGAGCAATGAAGATCACAGAAATCCACCGAATAGCAGTTTATAGCACAAAAGGCAAACTAACCTTATACTGACCTAACCAAACGTAATCTAACAAAAGGCAGCATGATTTAACCTATCGTGGCGAGACCACAGTTCCTGGCCTCACAGGAGCCAAGCGGCGCAAACTACAGCACAGTAGAGCGCAGAAGTCCTCCG
>NW_017003703.1:0-201 GCF_001483705.2 Eufriesea mexicana | reverse complement strand
TTGCCATTGGATTGAAGGCGTTAGGCGATCTATTCACCGAGCTATAGCAGGTTATAGCCTTTGGATTGACCTATTCTCTGGCAAGAAGATGGCTGTACTTGCCATTGGATTGGCGGCGATTGGCGATCTATTCGCCATGCAATAACAGATTATAGATTTTGAATAGACCTATTTTCTGGCAGGTAGAAGTCTGTACTTGCC
>NW_017003702.1:0-201 GCF_001483705.2 Eufriesea mexicana | reverse complement strand
CATTGATCCATACATCTATCCACCCATACATCCAACCATCCATCCATCCACACATCGACACATCCATAAATCAATCCATCCATACATCCATCCAACCATACATACATCCATACATCCATACATATATACATCCATACATCCATCCATCCATACATCCATCCATACATTCATCCATCCATCCATACATCCATACATATATAC
>NW_017003701.1:0-201 GCF_001483705.2 Eufriesea mexicana | reverse complement strand
AGTCTGAGTTATGTTACGTTCGGCCATGTTAGGTTTGTTTGTGTTAGGTTAGTATATCTTTGGATTTTGTGCCGTACATTGCAATGCGGTGTATTTCCGCGCTTTAACGTACTCGACTATACTCTGCTCGACTGTGGACGGGCCAGCAGTAGTGGTTTCGGCACGTTTGGTGAAGTTATGTTGCGCTTGGTAATATCACGT
>NW_017003700.1:0-201 GCF_001483705.2 Eufriesea mexicana | reverse complement strand
CTTTCCTCCGTATTTATGCAAGAAAGTTACCTCACCACGATATGAATCGAAAATGTCAATAAAATTTAATTTTCGAGGCAGGTTCTGTAGCATTGTTATGGCTATAGCACACCAATAGTATCTTTCCTCCTTAGTTAAACAAGAAAGTTATTACACCACTATATTAGCCGAAAATTGTCAATAAAATTGAATTTAGCAGCC
>NW_017003699.1:0-201 GCF_001483705.2 Eufriesea mexicana | reverse complement strand
TGGTGGCTTTCTGCGCTCTACTGCGCTCTGGTATATTCTGCTTGGCCCTGTGGAATCCAGCGACAGTTGCTTCGGGGCGTTAGTTTGAGACACGTTGCGTACGGTTGTGCTTGGTTTGGCTAGGTTATGGTAGGGTATCTTTAACTTTTGTGCTATGAACTGCAATGCTATGGATTCCTGCACTCCACTCTGCTCCAACAT
>NW_017003698.1:0-201 GCF_001483705.2 Eufriesea mexicana | reverse complement strand
TTGGTTGAAGGCGTTATGCGACCTATTCACCAAGCTATAACGGATTATAGTTTTTGAAAAGACTTATTCTCTGGCAAGTAGATGACTGTACTTGCCATTGGATTGATGGCGTTGGGCGATCTATACGCCGAGCTATAACAGATTATAGATTTTGAATAGACCTATTCTCTATCATGTAGATGGCCGTACTTGTCATTGTAT
>NW_017003697.1:0-201 GCF_001483705.2 Eufriesea mexicana | reverse complement strand
GAGGCCAGCAATAGTGTTCGCGGCACGTTACGTTTTGTTACGCTACGTTTGGATAGGTTACGTAAGGATGGGTTAGGTTTGGATAACCTTGACTTCTCTATTATACAATGCAAAACAATGGACTTCTGCGCTCTCCTCTCCTATAGAACGTTTTGCTCGGCTCTGTGGAGGGCAGCAGTAGTGGTCTCGGCACGTTAGCTT
>NW_017003696.1:0-201 GCF_001483705.2 Eufriesea mexicana | reverse complement strand
GCGCTGCTTAGGCTGGCAATGTTGTTCTCGGCACGTTAGGTTGAGTTGCGTTACGTTGGGTTACGTTACGTTTGTTTAGGTTGGGACAGGGCAGATCGGTCTCTTGCGCGATACACTGCTATACGGTAGACTACTGCGATCTACTGCCCTCTAATCCGCACAGCTCGGCTTTCGGGAGGACTGCGATAGTGGCCTCCGCAC
>NW_017003695.1:0-201 GCF_001483705.2 Eufriesea mexicana | reverse complement strand
GGCTTGGTTCTGGGGATACCAGCAATAGTTGTCTCGGCACGTTCGGTTAAGTCAGAGTACGTCCGACTATAATAAGTGTGGATATGTTTGGTCAGGAAAGATAAGACTTATGAGCTGAGCCATGCTATTTGGTGGATCCCTGCACTCTACATTGCTCTACTATACTCTGCTCTACTCTGTGGTGGACGGAAATAGTGGTCT
>NW_017003694.1:0-201 GCF_001483705.2 Eufriesea mexicana | reverse complement strand
AACTCAGTCCAACGTTCCGAGACCACTATTGCTGCCCTCTACAGAGGAAAGTAGTACATATTACAGGGGAGTGGACCGCAGGAATCAATAGAATTGCAGGGCATGGCACTATAGTCGGAGCTACACTATCCTAACATCGCCATACGTAACATAGCCGAACGTAGCTTCAATAAACCTAACTTGCCGAGACCGCTATTTCTT
>NW_017003693.1:0-201 GCF_001483705.2 Eufriesea mexicana | reverse complement strand
TCAACTTGCCAGACATTTGGTCTAATCAAAATCTATAATCTGTTATAGCTTGGCGAATAGGGCGCCTAACGCCCTCAATCCCATGGCAAGTACAGCCATCTACGTGCCAGAGAATAGGTCTATTCATAATCTAGAACATTTATAGATTGGTGTGTAGATCGCCTAACGCCTTCAACCGAATGGCAAGTACAGCCATCTACT
>NW_017003692.1:0-201 GCF_001483705.2 Eufriesea mexicana | reverse complement strand
ATACATCCATCCACCCATATATACTGCCATCCACACATACATCCATCCATACATCCATCCATCCACCCATACATAAATCCATCTAACCATACATGCATCCATTCATACATCCTGACATATATACATCCATACCTCCAAACATCCGTAGATCCGTCCATCCATACCTCTATCCACCCACACATCCATCTATCGATACTGCGA
>NW_017003691.1:0-201 GCF_001483705.2 Eufriesea mexicana | reverse complement strand
CAAAACCTATAAGCTGCCATAGCTTGGTGAATAGATCGCCAAGAGTCTGCAACCAATGGCATGTACAGCCATCTACATGCCAGAGAATAAGTCTACTCAAAATATAAGATGTCACAGCTTGGCGATTAGGTCGCCAAGCGCCATCAATCTAATGGCAAGTACAGCTATCTACTTGCCAGAGAATGAGTCCAGTCAGAATCT
>NW_017003690.1:0-201 GCF_001483705.2 Eufriesea mexicana | reverse complement strand
GAATTCTGAATTGTATTAATTGTCTCCTATGTCATAGATCTAAAAATTTTCTAAAAAAAAAGAAAATTAATTTTAATTAGGTCGATTTTCAGAAGGCAAAGAATAATTGCAAGAATGAATTGCTATCTACATTTAACAAGTTAATAAACGAATATAACGTTAATATGCAAGGTAACAAGATGACACGATACAATTGCGTAT
>NW_017003689.1:0-201 GCF_001483705.2 Eufriesea mexicana | reverse complement strand
AAAAATAGTGCTCGCGGCACGTTAGCTTGCGTTACTTTACGTTTGCATAGTCTGGGTTGGGTTGGGTTTGCTTGGATTTTCCTTGACTTTTGCGCTACACATAGCTCTTCAGTGCATTTTTACGCTCTGCATTGCTCCACCATACTCTGTTCGACTCTGGGCTGGCCGGTAATAGTGATCGCGGAACGTCAGTGTAAGTTA
>NW_017003688.1:0-201 GCF_001483705.2 Eufriesea mexicana | reverse complement strand
GACTTTATCAAAGAGTAGAGTGAAGTACACGGTTTACCAACTCGCTTAAACTCCGAATTTAAGCGAACAGTACATCGCGAAGACAGTTACCAGAGAACGGGGGAACCGTGCCCAATCGAGCTCATTCGACGACTTTCCCGTGGAAATCCAAGCGTCGCGGGGACGTTTTTCGTAAATCTAATAGCGCAATTCCGAAAACGA
>NW_017003687.1:0-201 GCF_001483705.2 Eufriesea mexicana | reverse complement strand
ATTATGAACAAACCTACCCCAACCTGTCCTTACCAAACGTAACCAAGCTCAACCTAACGTGCCAAGAGCACTACTCCTGGCGTCCGCGGAGACAATCATGATATGATAGAGCTCAGTACAGCATAGAAGTCCATACGACAGAAGCGTAGAAGACAAGAGTCAAAGCTATCCTAACCTCACCCAGAAAAACCAAACACAACC
>NW_017003686.1:0-201 GCF_001483705.2 Eufriesea mexicana | reverse complement strand
CGAGGCCAGCAAAATTGTTCGCGGAACGTTAGGCTGAGTTAGGTTACGTTTGGTTATTTTAAGAATCGATGAGTTAGGAGAGGGTTGCATCTGCTTTATTGCTATGATCTCTTATTAGTTGGATTTCGGCGCCCTACTGTGCTCTAATGTGTTCAGCCTGGCTCTGGGAAGGCCAGCAATGGTGGATTTGATGTGTTATGC
>NW_017003685.1:0-201 GCF_001483705.2 Eufriesea mexicana | reverse complement strand
CACCTTCGTCATTCGTATTTGGAGATTCAGCAAATCATAAGAAATTAGAACTCTGATTGCTTCCGATTACACACGGTGTCCTCTAAAAGGGGGTTCAAGACGAACAGATCTGACTTCAGTGCTCGGAAATATATAAATAATAATTCGGAATAATTCGGAAAGGCGTACCAAAATTCTGTCAATTTTCTCGAGAATACGAAA
>NW_017003684.1:0-201 GCF_001483705.2 Eufriesea mexicana | reverse complement strand
TCAAACTAATGGCAGACTTTGGCACAAAAGTCAAAGACATCCTCTCCTAACCTTGCCGATATTCATATAACCAAGCGCAAATTAACTCAACGTAACGCGCAGCGACCGCTATTGCTGGTCATTCCGGAGTCAAACAGGACAAATTAGTAGAGATTAGAACGCAGAAAACCATATAATCGCAGTGTGTATCAGAAAAGTCAA
>NW_017003683.1:0-201 GCF_001483705.2 Eufriesea mexicana | reverse complement strand
AATACGGCGGAAAGATTCTATTGGCCAGCTATAGCCATTGCAATTCTATAGTATCTGGATGGATAATACAGTTTTACTGAAATTTTCGACTAATATTTTTGGTGAACTGTCATCCCTGCAAAAATAAGGAGGAAGGACTCTACTGGCGAGCTATAGCCATTGCAATGCTGCAAAATCTGGCTGGAAAATGTAATTTTATTG
>NW_017003682.1:0-201 GCF_001483705.2 Eufriesea mexicana | reverse complement strand
TTTTTCTGATTTATTTCGAAGATCTGACTAAATTGGATTCAGGTTATAGTCCCCTAATCGTTGTCATCCTCAAACAAATGATAAAACAAAAATCAAAGGCAACTTTTCAAAGTTTATGTATTATTCTTGGTACCACTACCTCGCTGATCTTGGTTCGCAAAAGATTAGACATTAATTGCATTAAAAAAAGATTTTGTAAGC
>NW_017003681.1:0-201 GCF_001483705.2 Eufriesea mexicana | reverse complement strand
ACGCCTTCAATCCGATGGCAAATACAGCCATCTACTTGCCAGAGAATATGTCTATTCAAAATCGATAATCTGTTATGGCTTAGTGAATGCGTCGCCCAACGCCTTCAATCCAATGGCAAGGACAGACTTCTACTTGAAAGAAAATAGGTCTATTCAAAGTCTATAACCTTTTGTAGTTCGGTGAATAGAAAGAATAACGCC
>NW_017003680.1:0-201 GCF_001483705.2 Eufriesea mexicana | reverse complement strand
TTAAGCAAGAAAGATACCTCACAACGATATTAAACGAAAATGTCAATAAAATTGAATTTTGCAACCAATTTCTATAGGACTGCAACGGGTATAACGCGCAAATAGAATCTTTCCACCATATTTAAGCAAGAAAGTTATCTCACCACGGTATTATTTGAATATGTCAATAAAATTGAAATTTCCATGCAGATTCTATAGCAT
>NW_017003679.1:0-201 GCF_001483705.2 Eufriesea mexicana | reverse complement strand
CCATTGTTTGGCACACAGGAATCTGCCATTTTCGAACCTTCAGGCACACGTGGCATTTAAACCACGTGTTTAAATCGATCAGGAAGTATTATAACATTTTTGGTCTCTTTCAAATCCACTCTGAATCAACCATAATCCCTTCTCAACCTTGCCCTTGTTACGTTAGATGCACCAGAATAAGCAGTAAAGGGTTTACCATTG
>NW_017003678.1:0-201 GCF_001483705.2 Eufriesea mexicana | reverse complement strand
AGCCGTCGCAATGCTGTAGAATCTGGCTGGAAAGTTCAATTTTGTTGACATTTTCGACTGATAACGTGGTGAGCTAACTTTCATGCATAAACAAGGAGGAAAGATGCTTTTTGGCTGCTGTAGCCATTGCAATGATTCAGAATGTGGCTGGAAAAAACAATTTTGTTGACATTTTCGGCTAATATCGTGGTGAGCAAACTT
>NW_017003677.1:0-201 GCF_001483705.2 Eufriesea mexicana | reverse complement strand
CTATCCTATCGTAACCAAATGTAACATAAGCAGTTGTAGATAAACTCAAACTAACGTGCCGAGGCCACTGCTGCCGGCCTCCCCAGAGCCAAGCAGAATATGCTAGAGCACAGTATAGTACAGGAATCCACCACTCTTCAGTGGATACCACAATAGCCGTAGATACTCTGGCCTAAACTTACTCTAATCTAACCCAACCAA
>NW_017003676.1:0-201 GCF_001483705.2 Eufriesea mexicana | reverse complement strand
TGACGTTTGTGCTATACACTGCTATTCAGGGTATTCCTGCGCTCCGCTGTGCACTAGTATATTCTACTTTGACACTGGGGGCCAGCAAGTGTGCTTTCGGCGCGTTATGTAGGGATATGCTACGTTTGGATGTGTTACGTTTGGTGAGGTTAGGATAGGGTGGCTTAGACTTTCGTGCTATACACGGCTCTCCGCGGAACT
>NW_017003675.1:0-201 GCF_001483705.2 Eufriesea mexicana | reverse complement strand
TGTTACGGACCCAATCTTTTACACTCAGCTCGTTGTGGCAGGCACGGGTGTTGGATTCTAAGACCAACGTGTGTAATAGACCGGCGTGAAGGACCAAATGATTCGGCAGGCTTCCGCTCGGTGTTCCAATGCTTGGATGGTGTTCCGTCGTGGAACAAGGAAGACCCGTTACGATCTTCCAACAGCCAGGTCTTAGGGTCG
>NW_017003674.1:0-201 GCF_001483705.2 Eufriesea mexicana | reverse complement strand
CAATGCTATAGACACTGGCTGAAAAATTCAATTTTATTGACATTTTCTACTAATATCGTGGTGGGCTACATTTTCCGCGTAAATAATGAGAAAGGATACCATTGGCGTGGTATAGCCATTGCACTGCTATAGAATCTTGATGCAAAACTCATTTTTATTGTCATTTTCGACTGATATCGTGGTGAACTAACTTTCTTGCAT
>NW_017003673.1:0-201 GCF_001483705.2 Eufriesea mexicana | reverse complement strand
GGGTCAGGATGACTCCGACTTTTGCGCTGTACACTGCATTCCTGTGGACTCCAGCGCTCTGCTTTACTCCATTATATTCTTCTTGGCTATGGGGCGCCTGCAGTATTGTCCTCGGCACGTTAGTCTGAGTTAGGTTAAGTTTGGTTATTTTCCGTTTGATTAATTTAGAACAGGGTAGCCTTGACTTTTGTGCTATACACT
>NW_017003672.1:0-201 GCF_001483705.2 Eufriesea mexicana | reverse complement strand
AATAACAGTGTATACCACAAACGGCGAAGCTGTCCGGACTTAACGCAAGCAAACGTAAACCAGGCAAAAGTAGCCTAACACAATCTAACGTGCCGAGACCACCGTTACCGGCCTCCACAGAGATAAGTAGAATATACTAAAGCACAGTACAGCGCATAAGGCTTCCATATAGCACTGTACAGCACGAATGTCAGAGATATC
>NW_017003671.1:0-201 GCF_001483705.2 Eufriesea mexicana | reverse complement strand
GGGAGGGCTGCAGTAGTGGCCGCCGCACGTTCTATTGAGTTCGATTACGTTCGGTTAGGCTAGATTACGTTACGTTTGGTTAGGACTATTTCGGTTAGGTTTGGTTAGCATATATTTGACTATTGCAATATACACTGATGCTCGGTAGATATCAGCGCCCTCCATCGCTTTGCTATACTCTGCTTAGCTTTCATGAGGTCA
>NW_017003670.1:0-201 GCF_001483705.2 Eufriesea mexicana | reverse complement strand
TTATGTTACGTTTGGTTTGGTTAGGAGACGGTAGGCTTGACTTTTGCGGTATACACAGTCAATGGGTGGATTTCTGCCGTCTATTGTGCTCTCATATGTTCCGCATGGCTGTGGGAATGCCAGCAATATTGGTTTCGACACGTTATGTTGTGCTACACTACGTTTCGTTGGGTCAGGCTAGGTCAGCTTTGTCAGGATTTG
>NW_017003669.1:0-201 GCF_001483705.2 Eufriesea mexicana | reverse complement strand
AATCAATCCAAAGCTAACCCATGCCACCATAACGTAACCAAACGTAACATAACTCCAACCGACGTGCCGCGAACACTATTACTGGCCTCCCCATGGTCGAGCAGATTATAGTAAAGCAGCGTAGTGCGTAGAAATCCTCCGAATAGCAGCGTATAGCGCAAAAGTCAAATCTGGCCTATCCTAACATTCCAAAGCGTAACA
>NW_017003668.1:0-201 GCF_001483705.2 Eufriesea mexicana | reverse complement strand
TTGATTACAGGCGTTAGGCGAGATAATCACCTAGCTATGGCAGCTTATAGGCTTTGAATGGACTTATTCTCTGGCAAATTGATGGCTGCACTTGCCATTGGATGGAAGGCGTTAAGCGATCAATTCTCCGAGCAATAGCAGACTATAGATTTTCAATAAACCTATTCTCTGGCAAGCAGATGGCTGTACTTGCCATTGGAT
>NW_017003667.1:0-201 GCF_001483705.2 Eufriesea mexicana | reverse complement strand
ACAAGAGACTATTAGCTTTTTCGAAACGAAATTTTTTAAACTGGATTTCTTGGAGACCTCGAGAAATGTTGTAAACTATTTTTTTCATCAGCTACCATTCGGTTATTTAGGGTGAAAATATGTTTTGAATAAAAATTATGTAGTCCTTTATAGTTTTGGAGATTACGCTATCAAAATAGTCTACATCTTTTATCTAAATAG
>NW_017003666.1:0-201 GCF_001483705.2 Eufriesea mexicana | reverse complement strand
CTCCTGATTTATGGAAGAAAGTCAGCTCACCACCATATTAGTCGTAAATGTCAATTAAATTGGCTTTCCCAGCCAGATTCTTTGGCATTGCAATGCCAATAGCACGCCAAAGAATCTCTCCGCCTTATCTACGCGCGGAAGATGGCTCACCACGATATTAGTTGAAAATGTCGATAAAATCGAAACTGCCAGGCACATTCC
>NW_017003665.1:0-201 GCF_001483705.2 Eufriesea mexicana | reverse complement strand
ATGGATGTGAGTGTGGATGTATGTAAGGATGTATCCATGGATGTATGTACGGGTGGATGGATTAATGGATGTATGGGTGTGTGGACGTACGGTTGTATGCATGGATGGATGTATGGATGGATGTATGGATGTATGTAAGAATGTATGTATGGATGTATGGATGCGCGTTTGCATGATCATATGTATGGATGCATGTATGGA
>NW_017003664.1:0-201 GCF_001483705.2 Eufriesea mexicana | reverse complement strand
TATAACAGGTTATATATTTTGAATAGACCTATTCTCTGGCAAGTAGATGGCTGTACTTGACATCGGTTTAAAGGCGTTGGGCGATCAATTCTCCATTCTAGAACAGGTTATAGATTTTGAATTGACCTATTCTCAGAAAAGTAGATAGCTGTACTTGCCATTGGATTGAAGGCGTTAGGCGATCTAATCACCAAGCTATGA
>NW_017003663.1:0-201 GCF_001483705.2 Eufriesea mexicana | reverse complement strand
AATGCAACTCTGGAATTATCAATGTATTTTACGTTTATGGCTTGAGAAATTTCCAATCGTCAGTTCGGTACTTATTAAATATACCAATATAGCGCTGCATCTGTTGGATAAACCTGTTCAATTACGGTTTATGTTCTGCAATATCTCTAGATTGACAAAATAGGGATCCAGTGAGCCTAGAAGTGTTAAAGAATGACTATA
>NW_017003662.1:0-201 GCF_001483705.2 Eufriesea mexicana | reverse complement strand
CTCGGCCGGCTGGGAGATGAGTCTCCAAGTAACAGCCGGCCGTGCCCAGGAGACCATGGCGGAATGGTTCCGCACGCTGATTGCGGAGATCGCCGGTCTGCGGGAGAAGGATGTCTCCCAGCAGGCGTTGATAGCCGACATTCGGGAGAACGATGCCACCCAGCAGGCGGTGATCGCCTCCTTGCGCGGAGCTGACTCTGG
>NW_017003661.1:0-201 GCF_001483705.2 Eufriesea mexicana | reverse complement strand
CTGCTATTGTTTCTTTAACAACCCTTACTTGAAAAACATTATCTCTTAAATTTAATTTTTTATCAATTATTTTTTTTAAACCTGCAACAACTTTATCTTCATGGCCATTGTTACAATTAACAATATATTATTGTGCTCCCTTCATTTGATGTTCATGCGTTTCTTCTAATGATGTAGTTTTCCTATCCTTATTATTTTTAT
>NW_017003660.1:0-201 GCF_001483705.2 Eufriesea mexicana | reverse complement strand
TGTGCCTCAACATAAGGCGCCGGGTCCGCTATTGGTGGCCTTCCCAGAGCCGAGCTGAAAATAGTAGGGCACCGTAGTGCGCAAAAATCCACCTAATCGCAGGCTACAGCCCTTAAGTCAAAGAAATCCTCTCCCAAATTAACGATTCGTAAATTTGCCGAACGAGACACAACTCAATCTAAAGTGCCGCGACCTCTATTG
>NW_017003659.1:0-201 GCF_001483705.2 Eufriesea mexicana | reverse complement strand
AAGAAACAAACTTGCATTATCATACGGAGGTCTCTGTCATCGTCACCCAATGAGAATCTCCCTCACCCCATATTAATCCCATATAAATCTTCGAAGCACAATGTGTGGTAATGGTTAACATAGATTTTAAATATATACATGTATTGATATAATAAACGAGCGATATCTTTAAGAAAGGGATGAGTGGGACAAGTATGCATG
>NW_017003658.1:0-201 GCF_001483705.2 Eufriesea mexicana | reverse complement strand
CCGAAAATTGTAAAATTGGTTTGCTTTTATTAATTGTTGCTTTCTTCGTGTAAAGCAATTTTTACAAGAAATGTTCAAATTACCTAATACCTAATACCTAACATCTTCTAGTTTTAGTTTTACTTTAATCTCGTTACATTTGGGAGAATGTTGAATGATTCTTTTCATAAATATGAAAAAGAAAATAAAAAGACATTGCGT
>NW_017003657.1:0-201 GCF_001483705.2 Eufriesea mexicana | reverse complement strand
CCTTCAATCCAATGGCAAGTGCAGCCATCTTCTTGCCAGAGAATAGGTCTATTCAAAATTTATAACCTGCTACAGCTTGCTGCATAGATCGCCCAACGCCTTGAATCCAATGGCAAGTATATGCACCTACTTGCCCGGGAATCGGTCTATTCAAAATCTATAACCTGTTATAGCTTGGTGAATAGATCGCCTATCGCCTCC
>NW_017003656.1:0-201 GCF_001483705.2 Eufriesea mexicana | reverse complement strand
GTCAGCAACCGTGGCCTCGGCACGCTGGGCTGTGTTACGTTGCGCTTGGATATGTTATGTTTCATTATGTTAAGATAGGGTAGCTCCGACTATTGTGCTACGCGCTGAGATTCTATGAATTTCTGCGCCCTTCTCTCCTCTAGTATGCTCTGCTGGGCTCTGGGGTGACCAGCAATAGCGGTAGCGGCGCGTGAGATAGAG
>NW_017003655.1:0-201 GCF_001483705.2 Eufriesea mexicana | reverse complement strand
TGGTTATGTTACGTTTCGCTAAGTTAGGGAAGGATATCTTTGAATTTTGTGCTATACACTAATTTTCGGTGGATGTTTGCGCTCCTCGTTGCACTGCTATACGCTACTCGACTCTGGAGATGCCATCA
Organism: Eufriesea mexicana; assembly: GCF_001483705.2. Lineage (NCBI taxonomy): Eukaryota > Metazoa > Arthropoda > Insecta > Hymenoptera > Apidae > Eufriesea > Eufriesea mexicana. The sequence goes on along the minus strand of NW_017003655.1, from coordinate 73 downwards.
ATGGCGGTCCTGGCACGATAGGTTGTGTTAGGTTACGTTTGGTTAGGTTAGGATCGTCTATGTTAGGAGGTGA
>NW_017003654.1:0-201 GCF_001483705.2 Eufriesea mexicana | reverse complement strand
GACGATGACCCTATCCCATGATTTTCTCTAAAAGAGCAGTTCCTGGAATTCCAATATCTCGTGTGTACTATAGTGTAGGATTATTGCTAGATTAATTCTATGCTGACAGAGATTTAGGCGTCTAATAAACAACGACTGTTTTTTAATAACAAAACAGGTTTATTTGATTAAAATATTACACTAGGTTTCTCTCAACTTTAA
>NW_017003653.1:0-201 GCF_001483705.2 Eufriesea mexicana | reverse complement strand
CAGCCACCTACTGGCTAGAGAATAGGTCTATTCAAAATCTGTAACCTGTTATAGCTTGGTGAACAGATCGCATAGCTCCTTCAAACCGATGGCAAGTACAGCCATCTACTTGCAAGCAAATTGTGCTATTCAAAATCTTAACCTGTTATAGTTTGGTGAATAGATCGCCTAACGCCTTCAATCCAGTGGCAAGTACAGCCA
>NW_017003652.1:0-201 GCF_001483705.2 Eufriesea mexicana | reverse complement strand
TATGTATGGATGTATGTATGGTTGTATGGATGTACGGATGTATATCTGTATGGATGTATGGATGGATGGATGTGTGAGTGAATGAATGCATGAATGTATGGATGGATGGATGAATGGGTGGATATCTGTATGAATCGTTGGGTGTATGGATGGGTGGTTGAATGGCTGGATGGATGTATGGACGGATGTGTGTATGGATGG
>NW_017003651.1:0-201 GCF_001483705.2 Eufriesea mexicana | reverse complement strand
TCCCATAGAATAGCATTGTGTGGGGCAAAACTCGAAGCTATCCTATTCTAATACATCTTAACCAAACCTAACCGAACATAACCTAACCCAACCTAGCGTGCCGCGACCAACATTGCTGGCCGCCCGAGAGTCGAGCAGGGTTTGCTAGAGCAACGTAGAGCGCAGAAATCCCCCGAATTGCAGCGTACAGCACATAAGTCT
>NW_017003650.1:0-201 GCF_001483705.2 Eufriesea mexicana | reverse complement strand
TTTCGACTAATATCGTGGTGAGCTAACTTCCTTGCATAAGTAAGTAGGAAAGATGCTTTTTGAATGCTATTGCCATAGCAATGATATAGAATAAGGCTGGAAAATACAATTTTGTTGACCTTTTCGACTAATATCGTTGTGAGCTAACTTCCTTTCTTAAGTAAGGAGGAAAGATGCTTTTTGAGTGCTATAGCCATTGCA
>NW_017003649.1:0-201 GCF_001483705.2 Eufriesea mexicana | reverse complement strand
AATTTTTGAACTACTCTTCTTTAGCCAAAAAATCGTCGAGTGCAAAGGCTTATTAAATACATGGACTGTATTTAAATACGCCATAAAAGTGGGCAATCTTCCTATTAAATTATCCAGCTATCAATTTTCCAATCTTCAAAATGGATATCGATTTTCAAACTCGAACGTCCCCCAATGAACGACTTCTTGAAGAAGCTACGA
>NW_017003648.1:0-201 GCF_001483705.2 Eufriesea mexicana | reverse complement strand
CAGGTCAGGTCAGGCCAGGCAAGGAAGGGTCTGGTCATGTCAGGTCAGGTCAGTGAGATGGTGTCAGGTCAAGTCAGGTCAGGTCAGGTCAAGACAGGTCAGGTCAGATCAGGTCAGATCATGTCAGGTCAGGTCAGATCAGGTCATGTCAGGTCAGGTCAGGCCAGGCAAGGAAGGGTCTGGTCATGTCAGGTCAGGTCA
>NW_017003647.1:0-201 GCF_001483705.2 Eufriesea mexicana | reverse complement strand
AGGAAACGTAGCATAGCTCAACGTAACTTAAGGCGACCTCTGCGCCTGGCTTCCCCAGAGGCAGGCAGAATGTATTAGAGCACTGTACATCACAGAGATCCGTCGTATAACAGCGTATAGCACGAAAGTCGCAGCTACCATAACCAAACGAAGCCCAACATGACCGAACCAAACGTAACATCACACAACCTAAAGAGGCAC
>NW_017003646.1:0-201 GCF_001483705.2 Eufriesea mexicana | reverse complement strand
GTTTCACTATCTTTTTACTATTTTTAATCTAAGAATCGAAGCTAATTGGTCAACTTTCTCGCATTTCTATTTTCGAAACAGTCACATTTCGTTTCCAAACGAAGTAAATTTTCCATAACGATTGCTTTATACCTCCATTTCTAGCAAAGACCAAAAACAACACGAGCATCAATTCCACGCGTCTCGTCCGGATTTCCAAGA
>NW_017003645.1:0-201 GCF_001483705.2 Eufriesea mexicana | reverse complement strand
CCTGAGGAAGCGAGACATGTCCAGACGTAACGTAGCCCAACCTGTAGTGCCACGACCACTATTTCTCGCCTCACGACAGGCAAGGAGAGTATATCAGAGCACAGAGGAGCGCAGAATGCCACCAGATAGCAGTGCATGGCAAAAGGGTCAAAGGTATCTTAACCTAACCTATCAAAGCGTAACCTACACGAACACAGCGTA
>NW_017003644.1:0-201 GCF_001483705.2 Eufriesea mexicana | reverse complement strand
GTTTAAGAGTTAGAATTGAGGGAAACATAGCGTAATATTTTAGTTTAAGCAAATCAGCTTTGTTATTAAAAAGGAGTCGCTGTTTATTAGACCCTCAGGTCTCTGTCAGCATAGAATTAATCTAACATTTAGAGAAAAGGAAAAATCTCCATTTCGTGTAATCTCATCTGGAATACAGATCGCACATGGCAACCACAGTTA
>NW_017003643.1:0-201 GCF_001483705.2 Eufriesea mexicana | reverse complement strand
AGAACAAAGGAGAAGCTATCCAATCCTAACCTAACCAAACATTATCTAACCAGACGTAGCATATCTCACCCTATTTTGCCGCGACCACTATTCCTGGCGTCCAGGGAGACAGACAGAGTGTGACAGGGCACAGCAGGGCGCAGAAGTCCATAGAATAAGAGTCTGTGGTTCAAAAGTCAGAGCAATCCCAGACTAATCCAG
>NW_017003642.1:0-201 GCF_001483705.2 Eufriesea mexicana | reverse complement strand
ACCTATTCACCAAGCTATAACGGGTTATAGATTTTGAATAGACCTATTCTCTGGCAAGCAGATCGCTGTACTTGCCATTGGTTTGAAGGCGCTAGGCGTAGTATTCACCAAGCTACAAAAGATTATATATTTTGAATTGACATATCCTCTGGCAAGTAGATGGCTCTACTTGCCATTCGATTGAAGGCGTTAGACGATCTG
>NW_017003641.1:0-201 GCF_001483705.2 Eufriesea mexicana | reverse complement strand
CACACATGCATACATCCATACATTCTTACATCCATACATTCATACATACACACATCCATACATTCGTACATCCATACATTCGTACATCCATACCTATATACAGCCATACATCCATACATCTGTAGATCCAGACATTCATAAATCCATACATACATACATTCATACATCCATACATACATTCATCCATCCATCCATCCATAC
>NW_017003640.1:0-201 GCF_001483705.2 Eufriesea mexicana | reverse complement strand
ACAAGCCAAACGTAGCATAACACAATGTAACGTGTCGGGAAAGATATAGCTGCCCCCCCCCCCTCGAGCAAGGCAGAGCTCATAACAGCAATGTAAAGTGCAGGAAACCACAGAAGAGCAGTGTATAGCACAAAAGTATAAATTATCCTATCCAAACCAATCGAAACGTCACGTAACCAAGCGCAACATAGGTCAGCCTAA
>NW_017003639.1:0-201 GCF_001483705.2 Eufriesea mexicana | reverse complement strand
GCGCGGGAGAGGCAGATTATATGTAGTCGAGACGTAGTGAATAGAGGACCGTGTGTTTGATAGTTAGAATTGAGAGGAACTTAGTGTAATATGTCAATTAAGTAAATCTGTTTTGCTATTAAAAAGGAGTTGTTGCTTATTAGACAAGATCTATGCAGATCTTGGTCTGCATAGGATTAATCTAGCTAAAAATCTTACACT
>NW_017003638.1:0-201 GCF_001483705.2 Eufriesea mexicana | reverse complement strand
TTTGCTGTTCGGTGTGTTTCTACGCTCTACTGTGCTCTACCACGCTCTATTCGACTCTGTGTACGCCAGTAATAGTTGTCTCGGCGAGTCAGTTCGAGATAAGCAACTTTCGGTTATATTACGTTTGGCTATGTTGTAACAGTGTAGCTTCGACTATTGTGCCATGCACTGCGATCCTATGGACCCCTGCGTACTACTCTC
>NW_017003637.1:0-201 GCF_001483705.2 Eufriesea mexicana | reverse complement strand
CAGAGCACAGTAGCGCGCAGCAATTCACAGCTTTGCCGTGTACAGCACAAAAGTGGAAGAAACGCTAGCCTAACCTGTCCCATCCTAACCTAACCGCACATACCATATATATACCATAACTAAACATAAGGTGCCGATATCAATGTTGCTGGCATCCCCAGAGCAAAGCAGAGCATATCAGAGCTATGTAGAGCGCAGAAA
>NW_017003636.1:0-201 GCF_001483705.2 Eufriesea mexicana | reverse complement strand
GAGGCCTGACATTGCCTGGTCGGGCCTGACCTGGCCTGACATGTCCCGACCTGACTTGACCTCTCCGGACCTGACCTGACCTGACATGATATGACCTGACCTGGCCGGACCTGATGTGGCTTGACCTAATCTGACATAACATAACCTAACCTAACCTAACCTAACCGATCCTAACTTTGTAAAACCTATCCTAGCCAAACC
>NW_017003635.1:0-201 GCF_001483705.2 Eufriesea mexicana | reverse complement strand
GCACGATAGGTTGAGATATGCTGCGTTTGAGTAGGTTATGTTTGCTTTGGTTGGGTTCGGATAGCTTCGACTTTTCTGCTGTACACTGCGGTTCAATGAATTCCTGCGCTCTACTATCTTCGATTATGCTATGTTAGGCTCTGTGGAGACCAGAAATACTGGTCGCGGCACGTATGGTTGAGCCTGGTTACGTTTAGTTGT
>NW_017003634.1:0-201 GCF_001483705.2 Eufriesea mexicana | reverse complement strand
TGTATCACGCCAATTGAATCCTTCCTTCTTATTTGTGCAATAGAGTTGGCTCACCACGATATTCGTCGAAAATTGCGATAAAGTTGAATTTTCCAGGAGGATTCTATAGCTTTGCAATGCCAACAGCACGCCAATAGTATCTTTCCGCCTTATATATGCAAGAAAGTTAACTGACTGCGATATTAGTCGAAAATGTCAATA
>NW_017003633.1:0-201 GCF_001483705.2 Eufriesea mexicana | reverse complement strand
CTCCCAGATCCAAGAATACCAGAGAACAGTAGAGCGTGGAAATCCACCGAGCAGCAGTGCACAACACAAAAGTAAAATCTATCCCAACCAAACTTATACCAACCTGACCTTGACGAACGTAACATAACACAAGATAGCGCGCCGAGACCATTATCGGTGGGCTTCCTAGGGCCAAGCAGAATATACTAGAGCACGGTGGAG
>NW_017003632.1:0-201 GCF_001483705.2 Eufriesea mexicana | reverse complement strand
GATTCGTCTTCCTAGTTGCACGTAACGCGATCGTTATTCTTTGCATCTCCCGTGCACTTTACCAGGATAATTATCGTTAAGACTATCTCGATTCGAGAAAAAAGAGACGCGGTTTTATAAAGAATCCTAATGAGCTCAAATGTTCCTCGCGATTGGAAATTTTGCTCGGTTCCTTCTGACTTTTCGTTCGAAGTGATAATT
>NW_017003631.1:0-201 GCF_001483705.2 Eufriesea mexicana | reverse complement strand
CTAGGCACTGGAGAGATCTGGAATAGTGGTCTAGGCAGTTTAGGTTGAGCTGGGTAACGATTTTTTAGGTTAGTTTCGGCTAGGTTTGGTTAGGATTGCTTCGACTTTTAGGCTGTACACTGCTATAATGTGTATTTCTGCGCTCTGCTGTGCTCTAACATATCCTGCATGTCTCTGGGGAGGCCAACAATACAGGTTTCG
>NW_017003630.1:0-201 GCF_001483705.2 Eufriesea mexicana | reverse complement strand
CCTGTAATAATTTGATGAATAGATTACCTAACGTTCTCAATCCAATGTTAGGTATAGCCATCTGCTTACCATAGTATAAGTATATCCAAAATCTATAACCTGCTATTGTTTGATGTATAGATCATCTATCTTTCCCATTCCAATGGTAGGTATAGTCATCTACTTACCATAGAATAGGTCTATTAAAAATTCATAACCTGT
>NW_017003629.1:0-201 GCF_001483705.2 Eufriesea mexicana | reverse complement strand
TCGCTTCCTGGCATGTTGGAAGAAAGCGAGGGTCGTGCTGATCCCGAATCCAGCAAAGCCGCCACACTCTCCGAAGGTATACCGGCCGATATGCCTGCTCGACGAGGCGGGCAAGCTCTCCGAGCGCGTTCTAGCTGTCCGTCTCCGAGTGCATTTAATGGACGTGGGTCCCTATCTCAGCGTCTGCCAGTTCGGATTCCG
>NW_017003628.1:0-201 GCF_001483705.2 Eufriesea mexicana | reverse complement strand
ATTGGGTATGATGTACCTTAAAACGGGGTACGACGCACGTCACAATCTTCTAACCCATAGCTTGATCTTCGTCTTATATCGTTTTTTGAACATACGATACAATTTCTTAACGTGCCGCGATAGCCACTATAGTGGCGTGTCGTGCCTAAGCGGTGAAGTGGTTTATTTGAAATTTACTTTAACTAATAAATAAGGGAATTT
>NW_017003627.1:0-201 GCF_001483705.2 Eufriesea mexicana | reverse complement strand
CTCCTTTGCAAACGTAAGGAGAAAGGATTCAATTGGCGTACTATAGCCATTGCAATGCTATATCATCTGGCTGGAAAATACAATTCTGTTGACATTTTAGACTAATATCGTGGTGAGCAAATTTTATTGCATAAATAAGGAGGAACTATTCCGTTGGCGTGCTATAGCCATTGCAATGCTATAAAATCAGGCTGGAAAACT
>NW_017003626.1:0-201 GCF_001483705.2 Eufriesea mexicana | reverse complement strand
AGTTATTGTTAGAGACTTTTAAAATTGACAGTATGCTGCTTTGTAGATCCACCAGCAGATCACTAGGACAGTAACATTAATGTGGTCACTAATGATTTACATTCTACGGCAAATATCGAGTGATAAATTTCTGATACGCTACCGCTCGTGATAGTAGCAGGGACAATAGTGTACTGAGTGCAGCCACTATAACAGTACCCT
>NW_017003625.1:0-201 GCF_001483705.2 Eufriesea mexicana | reverse complement strand
CTGGATTTCCTCATAACAAATTTAACACGCCTGCTATCAGAATCGAATTAGACAGTAACCAAGGAAATTCTGAAATTTCTACGAAAGAAAGAGGAATGAAAGAAGGAAAAGGTAAAATTTCCACGGTTAATCCACTCTTGGACAATTGGCTACAACGAGGACACGCATGGCGTAGGTGTACGACACGTCGCGAGGGAGAGA
>NW_017003624.1:0-201 GCF_001483705.2 Eufriesea mexicana | reverse complement strand
CCGAGTATCAGTGTATAGCACGAAAGCCGCAGCTAACTATACCGAACCTAGCACAACCTTACCCAGACAAACGTATCATAACGCAAGCCAACGTGCCTATACCACTATTGCTGGAATCCACAGGGCCCAGCAGAAAATATTAGAGCACAGCGGAGCGCAGAAATCCACCGGTTAGCTGTGTATCGCACAAGAGTCAAAGCA
>NW_017003623.1:0-201 GCF_001483705.2 Eufriesea mexicana | reverse complement strand
AGAATATCATACAGATGTCAGTCGGAATATTAGAAAAATATTATTACATATATATGTACATTCATGAATATTGTACTCTCAATAAATAATGTTAGTAGAAATTTACAGTCCTTTATTTAAAGAATACTATAAATTTATTAAAACAGAATATTTATAGAATACTAGAGGAATATTAAAATATTAGTTACAATATTAATTATG
>NW_017003622.1:0-201 GCF_001483705.2 Eufriesea mexicana | reverse complement strand
CAGCAATTGTGGTCGCGGCATGTTTGGTTGAGCTAGGTTACCTTCGGCTATGTTACGGATGGCCATGTTAGGAGAGGGTTGCTTTGACTTTAATGCTGTGGTCTGATATTAGGTGGACACCTCCGCCCAAGAGTACTGTAATATTTTCAGCTTGGCTCTGGAAAGGTCAGCTATTACGTTCTCGGCACGTTATGATATGTT
>NW_017003621.1:0-201 GCF_001483705.2 Eufriesea mexicana | reverse complement strand
AACTTTCAGAATAATGTAATTATAGGAAATATAATATAAAAATAAATTATTTTTGTTAATTACTGTTTTATTGGTTCATTATTGTCTTACAAATTAGGTGAGAGTATCCCGAGTGTATTATTGTCCATGATTATAATTATTCATGCTTCTGAATATCATATTATCCAAATAAGCCACTGAGCATACTCTCTACAAAATATT
>NW_017003620.1:0-201 GCF_001483705.2 Eufriesea mexicana | reverse complement strand
CGAAACGTAACCTTTCCCATCCTAACGTGCCGACACCTATATTAATGACGTCTCCAGGGCCAAGCAAAGCATATTCCAGCACACTAGAGCGCAGAAGCCATTCGAATAGCGGTGTATACCACAAAAGACGAAGTAGCATATCCTAACCTAGCCAAACGTATCATAGCCAAACGTAAGCTAACTCAAACTAACATGACGAGG
>NW_017003619.1:0-201 GCF_001483705.2 Eufriesea mexicana | reverse complement strand
AGTACAGCCATCTACTTGCCAGAGAATAGGTCTATGCAAAATCTATAACCTGTTGTAGCTTGGAGAATAGATCGTCTAACGCCTTCAATCCAATGGCAAGTGCAGCCATCTTCGTGCCAGAGAATAGGAGTTTTCAACATCTATAATCTGTTATAGCTTGGAGAATAGGTCGCCTAACGTCTTCAACGAATGGCAAGTAGA
>NW_017003618.1:0-201 GCF_001483705.2 Eufriesea mexicana | reverse complement strand
TGTCTCGGCACTTTAGGCTGAGTTAGGCTACGTATGGTTGGGTTAACTTAGTTTGTGTTAGGTGCGGATAGATTTGGCTTTCGTGGTATACACAGATATCCTATGGATTTCTACGCCCTACTCTGTCTTGCTATATCCTGCTTGGCTCTGGGAAGCCCAGCAAAGGTGGCCGCGGCACGTTATGTTTAGCTATGCTATTTT
>NW_017003617.1:0-201 GCF_001483705.2 Eufriesea mexicana | reverse complement strand
TGTACTTGCCATTGGATTGCAGTCGAGAACCGATCTAATCACCAAGGTATGGCAGCTTATAGGCTTTGAATATACTCATTCTCTTGCAAGTAGATGGCTGTACTTGCCATTGGATTGAAGGCGGTAGGCTATCTATTAACCAAGCTATAGCAGACTATATATTTTGTATAGACCTATTCTCTGACATGTAGATGGCTGTAC
>NW_017003616.1:0-201 GCF_001483705.2 Eufriesea mexicana | reverse complement strand
TAAAAGATATCGTATTCACTGTGGTTATGTTTACACTAGTGATAAGGATGGTTATTCATGAATTTCCAAAGAATTAATATATGGTGGCAGTCAAGTTCTTAAATTTTTATGTAATTTTACATATATAGATAATTTAAAAATATATTTGGAAAGAAATCAAAATCATGTATGCATACTATGCCAGGTTATAGAAGAAATGGT
>NW_017003615.1:0-201 GCF_001483705.2 Eufriesea mexicana | reverse complement strand
ATTCACCAAGCTATAACAGATTTTAGATTTTGAATAGTCTTATTCTCTGGCAAGTAGATGGCTTTGCTTGCCATTGGATTAATGGCGTTAGGCGATCAATTCACCAAGCTATAGGAGGTTATAGATTTTGAATAGACATATTCTCCGGCAAGCAGATGGCTGTACTTGCCATTGGATTGAAGGCGTCAGGCGATCTAATCA
>NW_017003614.1:0-201 GCF_001483705.2 Eufriesea mexicana | reverse complement strand
AATGTATTTTACCTCTAGGTAGTCATATTTTCGACCATATGATACCATAGTCATTCATGCTTGACGCAAATGTTTTTTGAGTCAGCTTAAATAGGTTTAAAGATTACACAGGACTTACTTCTGCTCCTGAAATTTATGCTAAAAACTATTCCTAAAAACAAATCAGATTATCCATATTTTTCATCTATAGGATTTCATCTG
>NW_017003613.1:0-201 GCF_001483705.2 Eufriesea mexicana | reverse complement strand
ATAGTCGAAGGTACCATATCCCAACATATCCGAACGTAACAATTCGTAACGTAATATAGCTGGTAATAAAGCGCCACGACCACGATTACTGGCCTCGCCAGTTTCGCGTTGATTATAGTAGACCACACTAGAGCGTATAAATCCGCCGAATATCAGTGCGCACCACGAAAGTCATATCTATCCATACCTAGCCCAGGCCAA
>NW_017003612.1:0-201 GCF_001483705.2 Eufriesea mexicana | reverse complement strand
TATAAGTCATTGTTGAAGAGGTCATTCCAACAGTTATATCGCCCTGCGGATGGATGTTCTAGGTACTCCACTGTCAACTGAAAATATCTCCAGACGTAACTGTACAATACATTGATTACTCCATGCTTCCTTTCGAAATTACATCACCAGTAAACAAATTAATCCTGCAGTTGCTCTACTGTGATGATCCTTGTACTGAGT
>NW_017003611.1:0-201 GCF_001483705.2 Eufriesea mexicana | reverse complement strand
TTATGCAGCAAAGCTAGCTCACCACGATGTTAGTAGAAAATGTCAATAAAATTGAATTTTCAAATCTGATTGTATTACAATGTAACGGCTATAGCATTCCAATAGAATCTTCCCTGCTTATTTATGCAACAAAATTATCTCACTACGATATTAGTCGAAAATGTCAATAAAATTGAATTTTCCATTCAGATTCTACAGCAT
>NW_017003610.1:0-201 GCF_001483705.2 Eufriesea mexicana | reverse complement strand
GATCCTATCCTAACCTCACCAAACGAAAGATAACCCATCGTGGCATAACACTACCTAACATGCCGAGACTACTATTTCTGTCCTCCCCAGAGACAGGCAGAACATGCTAGAGCACAGTAGTGCGCAGAAACCAATCGCATTGCTGTGAATAGCACAAAAGTCGAAAATATCCTGACCAAATCTGACCTAACCTAACCAAAC
>NW_017003609.1:0-201 GCF_001483705.2 Eufriesea mexicana | reverse complement strand
GTGGTCGAGGCACGTTAGGATGAGTTAGGTTAAGTCTGATCATGATACGTTTGGTTATGTTAAAAGAGTGCAGTTTTGACTTTAGTGCTATTGTATGCTATTAGGTGGATATCTGCATCCTACTGGGCCCTATTATTAACAGCTTGGCTCTAGGAATGCCAGCAACTGTGGTCTCGGCGCGGTATTCTTAGTCAGGTTACG
>NW_017003608.1:0-201 GCF_001483705.2 Eufriesea mexicana | reverse complement strand
CGAGACCCACCAACACTCGGCGCAGGATACCAGTCTGCTAATAGAACTCACTGCAGTTCAACATTAACCAGGCCTACCTCTATCAAGTTAGAGTGGGTCACACCTCAGGAACATTAGTGTTAAGGGGTTATCTTTTAAGAAATAATAATCATGAGACGGTGTAAAATTAGATCTTTATTAAACGGGCGAACGGTTAGAACT
>NW_017003607.1:0-201 GCF_001483705.2 Eufriesea mexicana | reverse complement strand
CCATGCATAAGTAAGGAGGAAGGATCCTTTTGGAGTGCTATTGGGATTGCAATGTCGTAGAATGTGGCTGGAAAATTCAATCTTATTGACATTTTTGGCTAATATCGTGAAAAGCTAACTCTCTTGCTTAGGTAAGGTGGAAAGATCCGTTCGGATTGCTATAGCCATTGCAATGGTACAGAATCTGGCTGGAAAGTTCAA
>NW_017003606.1:0-201 GCF_001483705.2 Eufriesea mexicana | reverse complement strand
GTATGAATGTACGGATGGATTGATGTATGGATGGATAGATGTATGGAAAGAAGAATGTATGGATGGATGTATGTACGGATGAATGTGTGTACGGATGAATGGATGTATGGATGGATTGAGTTATCGATTGGTGGATGTATGGATAGATGGAGGTGTGGATGGATGGATTTGTGGATGTATGGATGTATGAATGTATGGATG
>NW_017003605.1:0-201 GCF_001483705.2 Eufriesea mexicana | reverse complement strand
TCCATACAGCCATACATACATACATCCACACATCCACACATACATCCATACTTCCATACATCCGTACGTCCATGCATACATACATCCATACAACCATACGCCCAAACAGGCATGCATACATACATTCATACATTCATTCATTTATACATGCATACATCCATCAATGCATACATCCATACATCCATACATCCATACGTCCAT
>NW_017003604.1:0-201 GCF_001483705.2 Eufriesea mexicana | reverse complement strand
AAATGAACGCGTGTAACTTTATTTCTCAACCAAACGGTTAATAATGTTTTGTTTCGTAACATTATTTAAATATAATCTGGTTGAATACTCTGGTAACTGTTCTTGGCACTGGTACTTACTGGCGTGGTTAACTAAGAAGCTTTAGTTTAAATACATATTTTCACCGGAAAAATTGACCCCACCTTTAACTTTCAAATTTAA
>NW_017003603.1:0-201 GCF_001483705.2 Eufriesea mexicana | reverse complement strand
TCACCAAGCTATTACAGATTATAGATTTTTAATACGCATTTTCTCTGGCTAGTAGATGGCTGTTCTTTTCATTGGATTGAAGGCGTTAGGATACCTAATCACAAAGCTATGACAGTTTATATATTTTGAGTAGACCAATTCCCTGGCAAGTGGATGGATGTACTTTCCATTGGATTGAAGGCGATCGGCGATCTATTCACC
>NW_017003602.1:0-201 GCF_001483705.2 Eufriesea mexicana | reverse complement strand
GTGGAAAATTGATTTTTATTGACATTTTCGGCTAATATCGTGGCGAGCTTACTTTCTTGCATAGATAAGGAGGAAGGACTCTATTGACGTGCGATAGCCGTTGCAATGCTGTAGAATCTGGCTCGGAAATTCAGTTGCTTTGACATTTTCGAATAATGTCGTGGTGACCTAACTTTCTGGCATAAATAACGAGGAAATATT
>NW_017003601.1:0-201 GCF_001483705.2 Eufriesea mexicana | reverse complement strand
CTTGCATAAATAAGGAGGAAAGATTCTATTGGCGTGCTATAGGAATTGCAATGGTATAGAATCATCCTGGAAAATTCAATTTTATTGACATATTCGACTAGTATCGTGGAGAGATAACTTTCTTGCATAAACATGGAGGAAAGATTCTATTGGCGAGCTATAGCCACAGCAATGCTATAGAATCTGGATGGAAAATTCAAT
>NW_017003600.1:0-201 GCF_001483705.2 Eufriesea mexicana | reverse complement strand
CCGAGAAATCCACCGCATATCTGTTCTCAGCACAAAAGTTAAAGCTACCCTGACCAAACTTAGTCTGACCCAGCCTGACCGTACGTAACACAACTCACCATAACGAGCCGAGACCGCTATAGCTGGCCATGCCAAAGTCAAGCTGAAAACATTAGATCACTGTAGGGCGCAGAAATCCACATAATATCTGTCTATAGTAAT
>NW_017003599.1:0-201 GCF_001483705.2 Eufriesea mexicana | reverse complement strand
CCATAGGATCGCTGTGAACAGCAGAAAAGTCAATGATGCTCGAGCCTAACCGAAGCCAACGCATCGTAACATAACGTAGCCTAACTCAGCGTAACGTGACGCGACATATACTGCTGGCATACCCAGGGCTGAGCAGAGTATAGTAGAGCACAGTCGAAGAGAGAAATCATCTGGACAGCAGTCTACAGCACGAAGGTCTAG
>NW_017003598.1:0-201 GCF_001483705.2 Eufriesea mexicana | reverse complement strand
CAGCAAGATTCAATAGTACTGCAAAGCCTATAGCACGCCAATAGCATCTTTCCTCCTTACCTACGCAAGGAAGTTAGCACACCACACAGTTAGTCGAAAATGTCAATATAATTGAATTTTCCAGCCAGATTCTGCAGAATTGCAATGGCTACAGCGCTCCGAACGGATCTTCTCTCCTTACCTATGCAACGAAGTTAGCTC
>NW_017003597.1:0-201 GCF_001483705.2 Eufriesea mexicana | reverse complement strand
CCCCCGTCACATCGAGGATGCATGCGACAAGTCGACCTCAGTAACCATGATGGCGGACCTCCGCTCTCCATGGGACGCTCCTCATCCGCGTATTCCTCTCCGGTGCTTCTCTGCATGGTCATTCGCGTTCGATAAGGTTTCTTAATATCTCGCAATCGACGAGTTCAAGAACCAGGCTTGTTTTATCTCTAAAATCGACTC
>NW_017003596.1:0-201 GCF_001483705.2 Eufriesea mexicana | reverse complement strand
TCAACAAAATCGAGTTTTCCAGCCAGATTCTACAGCATTACTATGGCTATAGCATGCCAATATTATATTTCATACTTATTTAAGCAAGAAAGTCAGGCCACCACGATATTAGTCCAAAATGTCAACAAATTTGTATTCTCCAGTCAGATTCTACAGCATTGCAATGGCTATAGCAAGCCAATAGAGCATTTCGTTCATATT
>NW_017003595.1:0-201 GCF_001483705.2 Eufriesea mexicana | reverse complement strand
CTTCATGGACAGGAGAGTCCAGCTGACAGGGAAGCACGAATCTGTCGAGAAGTCCGTAACAATCGGTTGCCCGCAAGTGTCGATACTAGGCTCCAGCCTCTGCAATATAGTTTTCGACGACTTGCTGGTGCAACTAGCGTCCGAGGAGGCCCAATGCGAAGCGGTCGCGTACGCCGACGATATAATAATCCTGGTCGGCGG
>NW_017003594.1:0-201 GCF_001483705.2 Eufriesea mexicana | reverse complement strand
CTTGGAGTTCTTGGAGTTCGTGTTCTCCTCGTGTCGAAATTTGTTGGATTCAATATTTCAGCCGTCACAGAAATCCCTCTATGACAGAAGCTTGGATCCTTTTGAAGGTGTGAGAAATAATCTCGATAAATTTAGTATGAGTAAATCTGGTGCCTTTTGAATAGATGACATAATTCGTATTAATCCTCGAAATACCATTTT
>NW_017003593.1:0-201 GCF_001483705.2 Eufriesea mexicana | reverse complement strand
TAGCCATTGAAATGCAATAGAATCTGGCTGGAGAATTCAATTTTACTGACATTTTCGACTAATGTAGTGGTGAACTAACTTGCTTGCATAAATGAGGTGGATAGACTCTATTGGCGCGCTATAGCCATAGCAGTGGAATAGAATCTGGCCCGAATATTGAACTTCATTGACATTTTCTACTAATATCGTGGTGAGATAACT
>NW_017003592.1:0-201 GCF_001483705.2 Eufriesea mexicana | reverse complement strand
TTTGACGACAATGTCAATAAAATTGTATCTTCCAGCCAGATTTTGTAGCATTGAAACGGCTATGGGACGCCAATAGAATCTTTCCTCCTTATTTATGCAAGAAAGTTAGCTCACACAGATATTATTCGAACTTGTCAATATAATTATATTTTCCGGGCAGACTCTGATGCACTGCAGCGGCTATAGCAGGCCAATGGAATT
>NW_017003591.1:0-201 GCF_001483705.2 Eufriesea mexicana | reverse complement strand
ACTTCAGCCCTCTAGTGTCCCCTAGTATGCCCTGCCTGGCACTGGGGAGAGCAGCAATGGCGGATTCGGCACGTTAAGTTGAGTTAGGTTACGCTTGGTTATGACAGGATTGGTGAGGTTAGGAGAGGACAGCTTTGGCTTTAGTGCTATAGTCTGCCATTAGGTGGATTTCGGCGCCCTACAGAGCTATAATATTTTCAT
>NW_017003590.1:0-201 GCF_001483705.2 Eufriesea mexicana | reverse complement strand
ATGGGGAGGCCAGCAATTTTGGGCATGGCACGAATGTTGCGTTAGGCGACGCTTTTTCAGGCTGGGTAAGGTTATGATTGGGGAGGATAGCTTAGACTTTTGTGCCTTGCACTGCTATTCGGTGAAATCCTGCGCCACACTGAGCCCTATAATACTCTTCTCGTCTCTGGGGAGGACAGCAATTGTTGCCTCGGCACGTTG
>NW_017003589.1:0-201 GCF_001483705.2 Eufriesea mexicana | reverse complement strand
GGCAGGCCTAGATAGGTTGCGTTTGGTTAGGATAGGTTAGGTTAGGATAGGAGAGGGAATATATAACTTTTGTGCGGTACTCTAATACTCGGTTGACTTCTGCTTACTACTGGGCCCTTACATGCTCCGCTTGTCTCTGGGGGGGGGGCAGCAATGGTGGTCTCGTCTCGTTAGTTTGAGATATGTTACGTATGGTTTTAT
>NW_017003588.1:0-201 GCF_001483705.2 Eufriesea mexicana | reverse complement strand
AAAAGGGATGGTGTCAACGCGTTGCCAGGAAATCCGACGATTACTCGATTCAATCCCTACAAAAATTAAAACAGGTAGATGAAGTGAAACGCGAACGCGAAACGGAGCGCAATTCGGCTGGCTGGAGAACTGGAAGTCGGTTCCGTCGACGACTCCCGCAGGTATCGAGAAGAATGTCAATGGAGACAGCGTTGTAGGACG
>NW_017003587.1:0-201 GCF_001483705.2 Eufriesea mexicana | reverse complement strand
GCTCTCGCATATACCGCTTGGCCATGGGAGGCCAGCAATGGTGGTCTCGTCACGTTAAGTTGAGTTATGTTCCTTTTGCATATGTTACGTTTGATCAGATAAAGATAGGACAGCTTTGACTTTCATGTTATACTCTGATATTTGGTCGTCATCTGATCTCTAATGTGCTCTACTATGTTCTGCTCTGCCCTGGGCTGGCCA
>NW_017003586.1:0-201 GCF_001483705.2 Eufriesea mexicana | reverse complement strand
GCCAGGTCAGGCCATGTCAGGTCTGGTCAGGTCAGGTCGGATCAGTCTGGTCAGGTCAGGTCAAGCCACGTCAGGTCCGGTCTCCTCTGGAAAAGTCAGGTCAGTTCAGTTCAGGTCAGGATATGACAGGTCAGGTCGGGTCAGGTCAGGCGAGGTAAGGTCAGTTCAGTTCAGGTCAGGTCTGGTCAGGTCAGTTCAGGT
>NW_017003585.1:0-201 GCF_001483705.2 Eufriesea mexicana | reverse complement strand
TCTATGGCGCCACGACCGATATTGCTGGTCTCCACAGAGTCGAGAAGAGTATAGTAGAGCAATGATGAGGGCGGAAGACCTCCGAGTAGCAGTGTATGGCATAAAAGTCAAAGGTATCCTATCCTAACCTTACCAAATTTGTTCTAACCAAACGCAGCATAGCTGAATCTAACATGCCGAGAGCGTTATTGCCGGTCTCCC
>NW_017003584.1:0-201 GCF_001483705.2 Eufriesea mexicana | reverse complement strand
CTTGAAATGACCTGATCTAATTTGACCTGACCTTGCCAGGACTGGCCTGACCTGAACTGACCTAAACTCACATCATCTGACCTGACCTGACCTGACCTGAACTGACCTGACCTGACCTGAACTGACCTTACCTGACCTGATCAGACCTGTCCTAACTTCAACCGGCCTTACCTGAACAGACCTGACCAGACATGATCTGGC
>NW_017003583.1:0-201 GCF_001483705.2 Eufriesea mexicana | reverse complement strand
ACTACACCTGGCGTCCCCAGACGCAAGCAGAGTGCAGTAACGCGCAGTAGAGCGCAGATGTCCGTAGAATGGCAGTGTGTAGGGCAAAAGTCAAAGCTATCCTAAACTAACGCAACGAAACCTAACCTTACCGATACAATTCTAACTCAAACCAACGTGCCGCCACCATTATGTCTGGACACCCGAGAGGCGAGCAGAGTA
>NW_017003582.1:0-201 GCF_001483705.2 Eufriesea mexicana | reverse complement strand
CGCAGAAGCCACTATTGCTGGCCTCCCCAGATCCAAGCAGGACAAACCAGTGCACAGTAGTGCACAGAAATCCAGCGAGCAGCTGCGTACAGCGTCAACGTTGAATCTATCCTGACCAAACATGGCCCAACCCAACCGAGACGAATGTAACCTGACTCAATATAACGTGCCAAGACCACTGTTGCTGCCCCTCCCTGTGCA
>NW_017003581.1:0-201 GCF_001483705.2 Eufriesea mexicana | reverse complement strand
GATACTAGAAAAATGCACAAGTTTGACACTCAAATTCCTCCGCGTGTTCCAATAAAATAGTCTACTAGAAATATCTTAGAAATAGATTTTCACGTTCTTTTTTCCCAATCGAATTACCATTAGTATAAAATTCACGTATGCTGTGTACAGTGCACTAATAATAAAATCAGTTAACCAACGCTATCGATCTCTTTAGAGAAG
>NW_017003580.1:0-201 GCF_001483705.2 Eufriesea mexicana | reverse complement strand
CTGCTAACTGACGACTTTAATTAGACGAGATTTCTGATATAATCTATGTATACGTCTGCTATGGCTAGAGATACGTACAATTGACAGTACGATACACAGTGCAAACAACAACAGAGCACTATCCTATGGATTACTCTATCCACTGGTGGTTAGATTGTGTAGCAATTCTAGAACGACAAAGGAAAGATCCATTGTCGCCCA
>NW_017003579.1:0-201 GCF_001483705.2 Eufriesea mexicana | reverse complement strand
GTAATGTGTTACATTCGACACTTCCATCACCGATAGTAAAAAAATCAGTATGTAGTACTATAATGATTTCTCAGAAATGCAAAGTAATGTAAATACGAAACTTTCGAAACTTTATTCAACATCGAAGAAAAATTGCCGTGACTTTGAAAACTAGTTTCAAAAGTAGAGAAAATTACCGTTGCCTTTCCCTTGGCATGTTTA
>NW_017003578.1:0-201 GCF_001483705.2 Eufriesea mexicana | reverse complement strand
ACAGATCCGTTACAGCACGAGGTATTGACTGTTGACCCGTCAGTGCTGAGTACAGCCATCATCGCAGTACTGCTATTGCCGGATTGATCTATTCACTGATGAATTAATTCGACAGTAACTCTGGAATAATGAACGTGAACGTCAGTTACGGCTAGAGATATATACTATTCCCAGTAGAGTAGTTGGTACATCCTCCAGTAC
>NW_017003577.1:0-201 GCF_001483705.2 Eufriesea mexicana | reverse complement strand
GCCATGCGAAACATATTAGAGCACAGTAGATCGTCGAAATTAAACGTAAGGCTGTGTACAGCATAAAAGTCAAAACTACCCTGTCCTAACCAACCAAACGTTACGTAGCCAAACGTATCCTAACACCTCCATACGTGCCGATACGTCTATTGCTACGATCCTCAGAGCCAAGCAGAGCGCATTAGGGGAGAGTAGTGGGTA
>NW_017003576.1:0-201 GCF_001483705.2 Eufriesea mexicana | reverse complement strand
TAATGTCTCTAATATGCTGTGCTTGGCTCCACGCCGGCCATAAACAGCGGTCTTGGCACCTTATGTAGAGTTAGACTAAATTTGGTTACGTCAGGTTAAGTAATGTTTTGTTAGGATATCTTCGGCTTCTGTGATACACAATGCAATGCGGCCGTTGTCTCCGCTCTACTGTGCTCTAGTATATGCTGCACGGCTCTGGGG
>NW_017003575.1:0-201 GCF_001483705.2 Eufriesea mexicana | reverse complement strand
TTGGTACGCTTAGGTACATTAATCTTCCTAGCAGACCTTGATAATTTTTTTCGTGGCTCATCGAGCTGCCATCATCTTCGCTCTATTTCTAATTTGCATCAATACCTCCTGCATTACAATCACTCATTCCATATGCATTCAATAAGCGTTTCATATAATTTTCTTCTCCAATGAACAATTCTTTATATTTGTAGTTCAATT
>NW_017003574.1:0-201 GCF_001483705.2 Eufriesea mexicana | reverse complement strand
TCGTGGCATACACTGTTCTTCGGTGGATTCCAGCGCTCTACTGTGCTCTAGGATGTTCTGCTTTACTCGGCGGACGCCAATAGTGGTGGTCTCGCCACGTTAGTTTGAGATAGGATACGTTTGGTTAGGTTATGTTACCTTTGGTTAGATTTGGGTAGCTTCGACTTTTATGCTATACACTGCGTTTCTATGGATTTCTGC
>NW_017003573.1:0-201 GCF_001483705.2 Eufriesea mexicana | reverse complement strand
TTGGATTGAAAGCGTCAGGCGACCAATTCTCCAAGCTATAACAGTTTATTGATATTGAATAGAACTATTCTCTGGCAAGTAGATGTCTGTACTTGACATTGGGCTGAAGGCGTTAGGCGATCTAGTCACCAAGCTCTTACATGTTATAGATTTTGAATAGACCTACTCTCTGGCATGTAGATGGCTGTACTTGCCATTGGA
>NW_017003572.1:0-201 GCF_001483705.2 Eufriesea mexicana | reverse complement strand
CCGCATAGCCCAGCAGAGCACATTAGTAGAGACTGTTATGCAGAAATCCATGTAGTCGCTGTGAATATCAGAAAAGTCTAATCTTCCCATGCCTTACCCAAACCAACTGAACTCAACCGAACATAGCCTAACTCAACGGAACATGCAGGAACCGCTATTTCTGCCCTCCCCAAGGCCAACCAGGACATACTAGAGCACAGT
>NW_017003571.1:0-201 GCF_001483705.2 Eufriesea mexicana | reverse complement strand
TATATGGAAGGATGGATGTATTGATGTACATATGTGCGGATGCATGAGTGTATGGTTGTATCTATGTATGTACGTATGCTTGTGTGGATGTATGTATGGATGTATGCTTGGATGTATGTGTGTATGTGCGTGTGGATGTATCTAAGGATGAATGTATGGATGTATGTATCAATGAATGTGTGATTGTATGTATGGATGTAT
>NW_017003570.1:0-201 GCF_001483705.2 Eufriesea mexicana | reverse complement strand
GGATACCTGTGCTCTTCGTTGCTCTGCTGTACTCTGCTCGACTCTTGTGACGCCAGCAATAGCCGTTGTGGCAGGATAGGTTTAATTAGGTTACGTTTGGTTAGGCTATGCTATGTTAGCATGTGTGAGGTTTGGATGGCTTTGATTTTTCTGCTATACACTGCGATTCTATGGATTTCAGCGCCCCACTCTCCTCTATTA
>NW_017003569.1:0-201 GCF_001483705.2 Eufriesea mexicana | reverse complement strand
CGTTACGTTTGGTTAGATTACGTTTGGTTGGGCAAGGATAGGATAACTTCGACTCTTGCGCCATACACTGCTGTTCGGCAAATTTTTGCGCTCTTCGTTTCTCCACTATACTCTGCTCGACTCTGGGGAGACCAGCATTGGCGGTCGTGGCACGTTTGCTTGAGTTAGGTTTCGTTTGGCTGGGTTAGGTTAGGCAACGAT
>NW_017003568.1:0-201 GCF_001483705.2 Eufriesea mexicana | reverse complement strand
GATCTATTCACCAACCTATAACAGATTATAGATATTGAAAAGACCTATTCTCTGGCAAGGAGAAGGCTGCACTTGCCATTCGATTGGATGCGATAGGCGATCTATTCACCAACCTATAACAGATTATGGATATTGAAAAGACCTATTCTCTAGCAAGTAGATGGATGTACTTGCCATTGGATTGAAGGCGTCAGGCGATCT
>NW_017003567.1:0-201 GCF_001483705.2 Eufriesea mexicana | reverse complement strand
GGTATCCCGGCAGATCTCGTAAATTTCCGAAAACACGGTAAATTCGAAAGAAGAAGAAGAAAAAAGGAGAAGAAAAAGAAAGAAATAGAGAGTGGGAAATGCAGGAAACGAGCCGAGGCCGGTGTCGCTGTGACAAAGGAGGTTCCAGTTAATAATCGAAACTCGGGCAGGAAATCGCTGTACCGACCTTGCCTGCTCTGG
>NW_017003566.1:0-201 GCF_001483705.2 Eufriesea mexicana | reverse complement strand
GATAGCCGCGTATGGTACAAAGGTCTAGACTATCCTATCATAACTTCACCAGACGTAACATGCCCAAAAGTAGCATAAATCAGCCGAACGTGCCGATACCGCTACTGGCGGTCTCCCCAGATCCAAGTAGAATATACCAGAGCACAGCAGAGCGCAGAAATCCACCGCATTGCAGCGTATAGCACAAAACTTAGACATACA
>NW_017003565.1:0-201 GCF_001483705.2 Eufriesea mexicana | reverse complement strand
CAACAATTGATCATCAGATCAAACTTTAACTCAGCTAACTCAACATAATACCAACCTAATGTAATTATACAATTCTAAGCCTAAATAAGCCATATATGCACTTGGTCTTGGTATCACACTTCTAACTTGGATCAAATAAAAATTCTAAACAAAATCAATGTACAAAGTCTCAACTTATGATCCCACACTGAAGTGCATAAC
>NW_017003564.1:0-201 GCF_001483705.2 Eufriesea mexicana | reverse complement strand
TGACCTGACCTGACCGGACTGATCTGACCTGACCTGTCCTGTCCTGTCCTTGCCTGACCTGGCCTGACCTGAACTGACCTGCACTGACATCATCTGACCTGTCCAGACCTGACATGATCTGGGCTGACCTGATCTGAACTGACGTGTGTTGAACTGACCTGACATGGCCTGACCATATATGACCTTGCCTGGCCTGGCATG
>NW_017003563.1:0-201 GCF_001483705.2 Eufriesea mexicana | reverse complement strand
AATATTATAACACAGTGGAACGCAGAAATTCACCGCAGAGCAGTGTATAGCACAAAAGTCACATGTATACATTCTTCACCTAACCAAACGTAACAAAACCAAATGTAACCTGACTCAACCTGGCGTGCCGAGGACACAACTGCTGACCTCCCCAGAGTCGAGCAGAATATACTAGAGGACAGTAGAGCGCAGAAAGCCACC
>NW_017003562.1:0-201 GCF_001483705.2 Eufriesea mexicana | reverse complement strand
TTACATAGGCAAGAAAGATAGCTCACCACGATAATAGTCGAAACTGTCAATAGTATTGAACTTACCAACCAGATTCTATGGCATTGCAAAGCCTATTGGCACGCCAATAGTATCTTTCCTGCTTACCTATTCAAGGACGTTAGCTCACCACGAAATTAGTCGAAAATGTCAATAAAGTTGAATTTTCCAGGAAGATTCTAT
>NW_017003561.1:0-201 GCF_001483705.2 Eufriesea mexicana | reverse complement strand
GGTTAGGTTATGCTTGCTTGGGTTAGGTTACGGTAACATTGACTTTCGTGGTAAACACTGCTCCTCTGTGGACTTCTGCGCTCTACTGTGCTCTACCTTAACCTGCTTGTCTTTGGGAAGGGCAGCAATAGAGGTCCCGACACGTAAGGTTCAGTTGGGATACGTTTGATAATATTAAGATTGGATATGTTAGGAGACGAT
>NW_017003560.1:0-201 GCF_001483705.2 Eufriesea mexicana | reverse complement strand
AGGTTGTGCTAGGTTATGTTTGGTTATGTTACGATTGGATCTGTTAGGAGAGGTTAGCTGACATTTGTGCTCAACACTGCTATCCTATGGACTTCTTTGCTCTACTGTGCCCTACCATACCCTGCTAGACCATGGGGAGTGCAGTAATTGTGGTTTCGACACATTACGTTCAAATAGGCTACGTCTTGCAATGTTTCGTTT
>NW_017003559.1:0-201 GCF_001483705.2 Eufriesea mexicana | reverse complement strand
CCTGCAATCCAATGGCAAGTACAGCCAGATACTTGCCAGGGAATAAGTTTATTCAAAATCTATGACCTGCTATAGCTTGGTGAATGGATCGCACAACGCCTTCAATCCAATCTCAAGTACTGCCACCTACTTGCCTGGGAATTGGCCTATTCAAAATCTATAATCTGTTATAGCTTGGTGAATAGGTCGCCTATCGCCTTC
>NW_017003558.1:0-201 GCF_001483705.2 Eufriesea mexicana | reverse complement strand
AAAATTGAGTTTTCCAGCCACATTCTAACGCATTGCAATGGATATAGCACGCCAAAAGTATCTCTCCTCCTTTCCAATGCAAGGAAGATTGGTCACCACGATATTAGTCGAAAATGTCAATAATGTTGAATTTTCCTTCCGTATTCTATTGCATAGCGACCGCTGTAGCACGCCAATTGTATCCTTCCTACTTATTTAACA
>NW_017003557.1:0-201 GCF_001483705.2 Eufriesea mexicana | reverse complement strand
ATGCTATAGAATCTGGCTGGAAAATACAATTTCATTGACATTTTCGACTAATATCGTGGTGAAATAACTTTCTTGCATAAATGAGGGTGAAATATTCTATTGGCGTGCTATAGACATTGCAATGCTGTAGAATCTGGCGGGCAAATTCTGTTTTACTGACATTTTCGTCTAATATTCTGGTGACCTAAATTTCTTGCATAT
>NW_017003556.1:0-201 GCF_001483705.2 Eufriesea mexicana | reverse complement strand
CGTGCTATAGCCATTGCAATGCTCTGGAATCTGGGTGGAAAATTCAATTTTATTGACATTTTCAAATAATATTGTGGTGCGCTGCCTTCCTTGCATAAATAAAGAGGAACTATTCTTTTGGCGTGCTATAACCACTGCAATGATATGGAATGTGCCTGGCTGGTTCAATTTTATTGACATTTTTGACAAATATCGTGGAGA
>NW_017003555.1:0-201 GCF_001483705.2 Eufriesea mexicana | reverse complement strand
TTATTCTATGTATTTCTGCCGTCTACTCTACACTAATGGGTTCTGCTTCGCTCTGGGGAGGCCAGCAATGGTTGTCACGTCACGTCAGTGTAAGTTAAGATACGCTCGGTTATATAATGGTTTTCTAGGTTAGGAGAAGGTATTTATGCCTTTAATGCAATAGTCTTCTATTAGATGGATTCCTGCGACCTACAGGGCTCC
>NW_017003554.1:0-201 GCF_001483705.2 Eufriesea mexicana | reverse complement strand
GACTCGAGCTCGGTACAGTAGAGCAATGTAGAGCGCAGAAAGCCGCGGAATAGCAGCGCATAGTACAATAGTCGAAACTACACTAACCACAGCTAACCTAACCTATCCATGCCAAACGTAACATAACTGAACCTAACCTGCCGAGACCACTGCTGCTGGCTTCCCCAGAGTCAAGCTGAACGTACTAGAGCAGAGTAGATC
>NW_017003553.1:0-201 GCF_001483705.2 Eufriesea mexicana | reverse complement strand
TTTATCGGCTCTACTCTGCTCTGTTATATTCTGCTGGGCTTTGGGGAGGTCTGCAATAGCGGTTTAGGCACGTTAGGTAGAGATAGGTTGCGTTTTTCTATGTTACGTTTGGATACGTTGGATCAGGATGTCTCCGAATACTGCGCCCTACACAGCTATTTGGTGGATTTCTGCTGCATACATTGCTCTTCCTATCTCTGC
>NW_017003552.1:0-201 GCF_001483705.2 Eufriesea mexicana | reverse complement strand
CTTTTGTAACCTAGCAAAACGTGTCATAGCCAAGCGTAACGTAACACGAAATAACGTGCCGCGGCCACTATTACTGGCCACCCCGGATATGAGCAGAGTATAGTAGAGCAATGTAGAGCGCAGGTATCCCCCGCATTGCAGTGTACAGCGCAAAAGTCTAAGATATCCTACGCTAACACCAGCAAGCCTAACCGAACCTAA
>NW_017003551.1:0-201 GCF_001483705.2 Eufriesea mexicana | reverse complement strand
TGGCTGTACTTGCCATTGGATTGAAGGCGTTTAGCGATGTATTCACCAAGCTATAACAGATTACAGATCTTGAATAGGCCTATTCTCTAGCAAGTAGATGTCTGTACTTGCCATTGTGCTGAAGGCATTCGGCCATCTGTTCACCAAGATATAACAGATTATAGACCTTGAATAGGCCTATACTCTATCGAGTAGATGGCT
>NW_017003550.1:0-201 GCF_001483705.2 Eufriesea mexicana | reverse complement strand
GGTCTCGGCACTCTATATTTTGTCAGTTTATGTTCCTTTGGGTTGGGCTAGGCGAAGCTAGGGGGGGCTACCTTTATCTCTTGTGCTGTACAGTGCTGCTCGATGGATTTCTGCGATCTGCTGACCTCTAGTACGCCATGCTTGGCTCTGGGGAGTGTAGCAATAGCTGTCTCGGCACTTTAGGTTGAGTTAGGCCATGTT
>NW_017003549.1:0-201 GCF_001483705.2 Eufriesea mexicana | reverse complement strand
ATGGAAGTATGGGTGTATGGATGTGTGGATGTGTGAATGTATGTATGGATGAATGTAACGGTGAATGTGTGGATGTATGTATTGCTGTCTGCATGGATGCATGCATTGGTGGATGGATGGGTGGATGGATGTATGGACGGATGGATGTATGGATCGATGGATGGATGTACGGATCGAAGGATGTATGGATGGTTGGATGTA
>NW_017003548.1:0-201 GCF_001483705.2 Eufriesea mexicana | reverse complement strand
TGGGTTGGTTAGGTTGTGTTAGTTCGGGTTATCGCTACTTCTGTGCTTTACACTACAGCGCCGCAGTTCTCTGTGATCTGCTGTGCCGTAGTATATTCTGCTTGGCCGTCGTATGTCAGCAATAGTGGTGTAGGGCGTTTAGGTGGAGTTCGGATACTCCTTGTTATGCTATGTTTTGTTGTGTTACGCTAGGGCAGCTTT
>NW_017003547.1:0-201 GCF_001483705.2 Eufriesea mexicana | reverse complement strand
CAATTTTATTGACATTTTCGACTAACATCGTGGAGAGCTAGCTTCCTTGTATAAGTAAGGAGGGAAGAACCTTTTGGCCTGCTATAGCCACTGCAATGCTGCAGAATCGGTCTGGTAAGTTCAATTTTATTAACATTCTCGACTAATATCGTGGTGAGCTATCTTCCTTGCATAAGTATGGAGGAAAGATCCCTTTGGCGT
>NW_017003546.1:0-201 GCF_001483705.2 Eufriesea mexicana | reverse complement strand
TCCCCGCAGTGATGACACCGCGTGTCACGTTCCCGCCCGATACGACACAGGTACTCCCCGAAGAACCCGTGCCCGGTCAGCACATGTGTCAGGCGGAATGTGTGCCGGCTGCCGCTGCTCCCCCATGCATCCAACACTGGGAGCACAGCCTCGATCGCCCGGTGCCGCCGGCTACTAGGCTTCCTCAGCCGAGCTCGCCAG
>NW_017003545.1:0-201 GCF_001483705.2 Eufriesea mexicana | reverse complement strand
GGGGCCCCCCCCCCCCCCCAGAACCAAACAGAAAACAGTAGAGGACAGTATATTACAGTAACACGCCGAATAATAGCGTACAGCACGAAAGTCGAAGCCATTCTAGCCAAGCATGACATAACTTATCTTAATAAAACATAGCCTAACTCAATATAGTGCGCTGCGACAACTATCGCTGGCCTGCCCGGGGCCAAGCTGAAT
>NW_017003544.1:0-201 GCF_001483705.2 Eufriesea mexicana | reverse complement strand
ATCGCCTTCAAACAATGGCAAGTACAGCCATCTGGTTGCCAGAGAATAGGTCTATTCAAAATCCATAACCTGTTATTGCTTAGTGAATAGATCGCCAAACGCCTGCAATACAATGGCAAGTACAGCCATCTACTTGCTAGAGAATAGGGCTATTCAAGATATATTATCTGTTATAGCTTGGTGAATACATCGCATAACGCC
>NW_017003543.1:0-201 GCF_001483705.2 Eufriesea mexicana | reverse complement strand
ACTCCGCTCTGACATGTTCTGCTTGGCTCAGGAGAGGCCAGCAATAGGCGTCTCGTCTCGTCAGGTATAGTCGTTCTACGTTTGGTCATGTAATGTTAGGCCTCGTTTGGCTAGGATGGCTTTCACTTTTGCGCTATACACTCCTATTCGGTGGAATCCTGTTCTCTACTGTGATCTATTATTCTCTGCTATGCGCTGAGG
>NW_017003542.1:0-201 GCF_001483705.2 Eufriesea mexicana | reverse complement strand
ACTTTTCTGCTCTAAACTGCAACGCGGCGGATTTCTGTGGTCTACTGTGCTCTAGTATATTCTTCTTGGATCTAGGCAGGCCGGAAGTAGCGGTCGTGGCACGATTGGTTGGGTTAGGTTACGTTAGGAGAGGCTAGGTTAGGTTACGTTTGGTTAGGATGTCCTCGACTTTTGTGTTATACACTGATATTCGGCCGAATG
>NW_017003541.1:0-201 GCF_001483705.2 Eufriesea mexicana | reverse complement strand
GCTACGCGCTGCCATCCTATGTGCTCCTGCTCTCTACAGTGCGCTACCACACTCTGCTTGTGACTTAGGACGCCAGGAATAGTGGTCGCCGCAAGTTAGGCGGAGCTGCGTTTCGTTCGGTTAGGCTAGGTTCGGCTTTATTTGGATGGGACAGCTTTGACTTTTGTACTATACATTGCTATTCGGTGGCTTTCGGCGCTA
>NW_017003540.1:0-201 GCF_001483705.2 Eufriesea mexicana | reverse complement strand
ATAGATATTTCCTTCTTATTTATACGAGAAGGTTAGCTCACCGCGATATTGGCCGAAAATGTCGATAAAATTGTGTTTAGCAGCAAGATTCTATAGCACTGCAATGGCTATAGCGTGCCAATAGAATCTTTCCTACTAGTTTATGCAACGATGTCAGATCACCACGATATAAGTCGAAAATGTCTATAAAATTGAATTTTC
>NW_017003539.1:0-201 GCF_001483705.2 Eufriesea mexicana | reverse complement strand
TCATCCGTCGTATATAGATGGCGTCTTATGATCGGTGACTATAGTCATCCGTCGTGTGTAGATAGCGTCTCGTGGCCGGTGACTATAGTCACCTGTCCTATGTAGGTGGCGTCCCATGGCCTCTGTCTATAGTCACTCGTATGTAGGTGGTGTCTCGTGGCCGGTGATTATAGTCACCCGTTCTATGTAGATGGCGTCTCG
>NW_017003538.1:0-201 GCF_001483705.2 Eufriesea mexicana | reverse complement strand
TTGTATTTTCCTGCCAGATTCTACAGGATTGCAATTGCTACAGTAGACCAATAGAATTCTTCCTCCTTTCGTGTACCATGGAGATATCTCACCACGATATTATTCGAAAAAGGCAATAATATTGAATTTTCCAGCATCATTCTATAGCATTGCAATGGCTATAGCACGCCAATAGTATCTGTCCTCCTTATTTATCCAAGA
>NW_017003537.1:0-201 GCF_001483705.2 Eufriesea mexicana | reverse complement strand
CATTTTACTAGTAATAATCGAATTATAAAAATGAAAAAGACTATTTCGTTATTTTATAAAATAGATTTTATTAACCCTTTGCAGTCGATGTCTCCGCATCGGAAACAATTACAAGTCGAAAAATACAGAAAACTACAAAAAATTAGAGAAATTAAAAATTTTGTATATTTACGTATTATAAGTAGTATTAAACACAAATCA
>NW_017003536.1:0-201 GCF_001483705.2 Eufriesea mexicana | reverse complement strand
CCATTTATGTTACGTTTGCCTAGGTTGGAGTAGGCAACTCCGACTTTTGTGCTATTCAGTGCTATTGGGTGGATTTTTGCGCTCTAATGTGCTCTAGTATGCTCAGCTTGGCTCCGGGAAGCCAGCAATGTTGGTCCTTTCACGTTATGTTGTGTCACACTACGTTTGGATAGATTAGGTTAGGCACTTTTGGGTCAGGAT
>NW_017003535.1:0-201 GCF_001483705.2 Eufriesea mexicana | reverse complement strand
TTCATCCATACATCCACCAGCCATATATCCATAAATCCATCCATTCGTACGTCAATAATTCGAAACATCCATCTATCCATACATCCATACATCCGTACGTCCGTACATCCTTACATCAAACGACCCATACATCCATTAATGCATACAGCCATCCATCCATACGTCCACCCATCCATACATACACCGATCCATACGTCCATC
>NW_017003534.1:0-201 GCF_001483705.2 Eufriesea mexicana | reverse complement strand
CACATGATGTCAGTTCAAGTCAGTTCAGGTCAGGCCAGGTCAGGCAAGGCCAGGTCAAGTTAGGTCAAGTCTTGTAAGGTCAGGTCAGGTCTGGTCAGGTCACGTCATGTCAGGTCAGGTTAGGACTGGTAAGGTCTAGCCAGGACAGATCATGTCTCGTCAGGTCAGGTCAGTTCAGGTCAGTTCATTTCAGATTAGATC
>NW_017003533.1:0-201 GCF_001483705.2 Eufriesea mexicana | reverse complement strand
CGATGCTCGTTACATCCACTAGGAGAGCACTGTAACCGTTGGATTACTCACTTCAGTGATGATTACGATTCAATTACAATTCTGGAATGGCAATGGACTGGCCCATTATCGCTCTTGACGTTAGAAAGTGTCGATACTGTACTGAGTACAGTCAAAGCCACTTTACTGTATGTGTCGGTTTAATTTGTTCACTGATGCCCT
>NW_017003532.1:0-201 GCF_001483705.2 Eufriesea mexicana | reverse complement strand
CACACATCCATTCATACCTCCGCCCATACATCCATCCATAAATACAGTCATATATCCATACATTCGTCTATACGTACATCCATACATGCATCCATACAATCATAAATACACGCATGCATACATACGTCCATACAAACGTCCATAAAATCATTCATATATATGCCGTTCCATACACGTATGCATGCATCCATACATACATCC
>NW_017003531.1:0-201 GCF_001483705.2 Eufriesea mexicana | reverse complement strand
TTTGTCATGCTACGCTTGGTTAGGCTTGCTTTGGCTATGTTTGGTTGGGATGGCCATGAGTCTTGTGCTATGCACTGCTCTTCGGTCGATTTCTGCGTCCTACATCGCTCTGCTATACTCTGCCTGGATCTGGCGAGGGCAGCAGTAGCGATCGTTGAATACCTGGTTTGTGTACGTTACGTTCGCTTATATTACGTCTGG
>NW_017003530.1:0-201 GCF_001483705.2 Eufriesea mexicana | reverse complement strand
GCCCACTATTGCCTACCTCCCCATCGCCAAGCAGATAATATTCAAAGCTATCCTAACAACCCAGAAGAATGTAATCCAACCTATCGTTGCCTAACCCAGCTTAAAATGACGAGACCTGAATTGCTGCCCTCCACAGGACCAAGCACAACATATTAGATGAGAGTAGAAAGCAGAAATCTATACAATCGCAGTGTATTGCAC
>NW_017003529.1:0-201 GCF_001483705.2 Eufriesea mexicana | reverse complement strand
CAATGGCATGAAGTATTCGCTGATAATGTAAGTTGCCTAGCAATTAAAGAGTGATCTATAGCTAGATCAATTATCGCAGGAGATATTAACGGTTGAACGTACGTCACTGATTGTAGTCACATTTACAATATCATAGACATTGAATAAGTCATTTCGATTATCATACAAACACTAAGGCATTTCTATAGTGATGTATGGACA
>NW_017003528.1:0-201 GCF_001483705.2 Eufriesea mexicana | reverse complement strand
GCCTCCACAGAGCCAAGCAGAACACATTAGTGGTGAGTAGAACGCGGAAATCCACAGAATCGCTGTGTGTATCAGAAAAGTCATACCTACCCTAGCCTAACCCAGACCAACACGACATAGCCAAACATGGCCTAACTTTAACTAACGCGCCGATCCCACTATTGCTGCCATACGCAGAGACGAGCAGGACATACTAGGGCA
>NW_017003527.1:0-201 GCF_001483705.2 Eufriesea mexicana | reverse complement strand
TTTTAGGAAAATGAGGTTTACTGTGAAGGAAGTGATGATGTATTCAAATTGGAATACCCTTAAATACATTTCGAAGGTACAAAAATTTGCCATTCTTGACGATATAATGAAACAAAAGTACCTTAACCCTTTGCCCTGCTATTTAAATTTCGATGGCGCGTGTCATAGTCAAGAGCAACGTCGCGATGTTAAAGTTAATCT
>NW_017003526.1:0-201 GCF_001483705.2 Eufriesea mexicana | reverse complement strand
TACGCCTGGTTAAGTTAGGTTCGGCCTGGTTGGGTCAGGGTATCACAGACTTTTGTGCTATACACAGTTTTTCGTTGTATTCCTGTCCCACACTTCGATCTACTCTAATCTGGTAGACCATTGGAAGGCCGGAAATATTGGCCGCGGCAAGTTTCGTTGAGTTTGGCTACGTTAGGTTCGGTTATGTAAGTTTGGGTTAGG
>NW_017003525.1:0-201 GCF_001483705.2 Eufriesea mexicana | reverse complement strand
CCAAGCAGGACATACTAGAGCACAGTAGAGCGCAGAAGTCCACCGGGTAGAAGTGTACGGCACAAAAGCTGAACCTAACCTTACCAAACGTATAACCACACAACCTAACCGAACGTGCCTGACTCATCACAATGTGCCTAGACTACCCTTGCTGGCCTCGCCGGAGTCAAGCGGAACTAGTAAGTGGAGAGTAGAACGCAG
>NW_017003524.1:0-201 GCF_001483705.2 Eufriesea mexicana | reverse complement strand
AGCTTAGAGAATAGATCGCCTAACGCCTTCAATCCAATGGTAAGTACAGCCACGTGGTTGCCATAGAATAGCTCTATTCAAAACCTATAACCTGTTATAGCTTGGCAAACAGATAGTCTAACGCCTTCAATCGAATCTCAAGTAGAGCCATCTTCTTGCCAGAGAATATGTCTATTCAAAATATATAATCTGATATATCTT
>NW_017003523.1:0-201 GCF_001483705.2 Eufriesea mexicana | reverse complement strand
GCAGAGCACAGTAGATCACAGAAATCCACTGAATAACAGCGTACAGTACGAAGGTCAAGGCTAACATAACCAAACTTAACTCAACCTAGCCTAACCGAATGTAGCATAACTCAACCAAACCTGCCACGATCGCCGTTCCTGGCCTGACCAGAGAAAAGCGTATGCTAGCAGAGCAATGCTGTACACGGGTATCGGACGAAA
>NW_017003522.1:0-201 GCF_001483705.2 Eufriesea mexicana | reverse complement strand
AATGTTAGCTCACCACGATATTAGTAGAAAATGTCTATGAAATTGAATTTTCGTGCCAGATGCAACAGCGTTGCAATGGCTATAGCTCGGCAATAGTATCTTTCCTCCTTATATATACAAGAAAGTTAGCTGACGACGATATTAGACGAAAATCTAAATAGAATTGAATTTTCGAGGCAGATTCTATAGCATTGTAATGGA
>NW_017003521.1:0-201 GCF_001483705.2 Eufriesea mexicana | reverse complement strand
AAGTAGATGGCTGTACTTGCCATTGGATTGAAGGCGTTAGGCGGTCTATTCACCATGATATAGTAGGTTATAGAGTTTGAATAGACCTATTCTCCGGCAAGTAGATGGCTGTACATGCCATTGGATTGAAGGCGTTGTGCGACGCATTCACTAAGCTACAACATATTATAGATTTTGAATAGACCTCTCCTCTGGCAAGTA
>NW_017003520.1:0-201 GCF_001483705.2 Eufriesea mexicana | reverse complement strand
TACATCGATTATTCCAGAGTTACTGTTAGTAATAGGCTATCAGTGAACACATAAGTCCAACGTATGAAGTACAGTGATGATGACAGTGTTCAGAGCTCTTTCGCAAACGGTCGATGTCTTCAGCGATAATTTGTCAGATCCTCGTTACTCCAGAGTTGCTGTAGGATATAAATCATCGCTGAACAGATTAATCCGACCACT
>NW_017003519.1:0-201 GCF_001483705.2 Eufriesea mexicana | reverse complement strand
TAGTATATTCTGCGTGGCTCTGCAGGGGCTAGCAATAGTGGCATCGGCATCTTCGCTTGAGCTTTGCTACGTTGGGTTATGTTACGTTTGGTGAACCTAGGACAGTATAGTTTAGTCTCCAGTGCTATACACTGCTACCCGCGGGTTTCTGCGTTCTATTGTATTCCAATAATCTCCGCTAGGCTCTGTGGAGGCCAGCAA
>NW_017003518.1:0-201 GCF_001483705.2 Eufriesea mexicana | reverse complement strand
TATGCAAGAAAGATAGCTCACCACGATATTAGTAGAAAATGGCAATAAAATTGAGTTTTCCAGCCAGATTTTATACCATTGCAATGTCTATAGCACGCCAGTAGAATCTTTCTCCCTTATGTATGCACGAAAGATAGATCGCCACGAAATTATTTGAAAAGGTCAATAAAATTGAATTTTCCAGCCGGATTCTATAGTATT
>NW_017003517.1:0-201 GCF_001483705.2 Eufriesea mexicana | reverse complement strand
AAGAATGACTAAACGTAATGAGACGAGACACCTTTTGCTGGCCTCCCCGGAGCCAAGCAGAACGTATCAGAGCCGACTAGATCGCTAAAATACAACGAACGGCAGTGTGTAACACAAAAGTCAAAGCAATCCGAACCTAACCTATCCAATCCTAGCCTAAGCAAACGTAAGCTAGCACAACCGATTGTGCGGCGACCGCAA
>NW_017003516.1:0-201 GCF_001483705.2 Eufriesea mexicana | reverse complement strand
AGGTTGAGGTAGATTGCGCATGGTCGTGTTACGTTTGGTCAGGTTACGATAGAGTTGCTCCGACTTTTGTGGTACACGCAGCCATTAGATAAATTTCTGCGCGCTACATTGCTCCAACATACCCCGCCTGGCTCTGGAGAGGCCAGCAATAGTGGTTTGGTACCTTATTTTGAGATAGTCTACGTTCGATTAGGTAAATTT
>NW_017003515.1:0-201 GCF_001483705.2 Eufriesea mexicana | reverse complement strand
GCCTTCAATCCAATGGCAAGTACAGCCAACTACTTGCCAGAGTATAGGCCTATTCAAGGTATAAAATCTGTTATAGCTTGGCGAATAGATCGCCTAACGCCTCGAATCCAATGAAAAGCACAGCCATCCACTTGCCAGATGATATATCTATTCAAAATCTATATTATATTATAGCTTGGTGAATAGTTCGCGCAGCACCTT
>NW_017003514.1:0-201 GCF_001483705.2 Eufriesea mexicana | reverse complement strand
AGATAATACCCCGAACTTAGCTCGAGCCAAACCCAAGATGGCTGTTTATTGTCCTTTATTCTCGGGGAAGGGCCCAAGCGTTCCCCCGCGCTTTACAGTCATACCTAGGACAAAAGGCACTGTCACAGACAGCGACCTTGTCACCACCCAAGATTAGGCCATAACCTCAAAACACCCAAAAACAAACACACGATACGAACT
>NW_017003513.1:0-201 GCF_001483705.2 Eufriesea mexicana | reverse complement strand
AACGTAACATAGCTCAACATATCGTGACACGACCACCATTGCTGTCCACCGGATGGTCCAGCAGAGTATATTAGGGCAATGTGGAGTGCAGAAAGCCACCGAATAGCAATGTATATCGCAGAAGTCGAAGTTATCTTGACCTAACCTACCCAAACATAACATAACCGAGCGAAACGTAATCCAACCGGACGTGTCTAGGCC
>NW_017003512.1:0-201 GCF_001483705.2 Eufriesea mexicana | reverse complement strand
TAGCTCACCACGATATTAGTCGAAAATGTCAATAAAATTGAATTTCCCTTCCAGATTCTATAGGTTTGCAATGCTCAGAGCACGCCAACAGAATCTTTTCTCCTTATTTATGCAAGAAAGGTAACTCACCACGATATCAGACCTAAATGTCAATAAAATTGTATTTTCCAGCCAGATTCTACCGCATTGCAATGGCTATAG
>NW_017003511.1:0-201 GCF_001483705.2 Eufriesea mexicana | reverse complement strand
ATGGATGGACGGATGGACTGTTGTATGGATGTATGGACGGATAGATAGATGGATTGGTGGATTGATGTATGGACGGATGGATGTATGGTTCGGTGGATGTATGGATTGGTAGACGCATGGATGGATTGATGTATGTTTGTATGGATGTATTGATGTATGTATGGATGTATGTATGGATGTATGAACGGACATGTGTATGGA
>NW_017003510.1:0-201 GCF_001483705.2 Eufriesea mexicana | reverse complement strand
TAGCATAATCAAACGAAATCTAACTCAACCTAACCGACCTACACAACTATGGCTGACATCCCCTGAGACAAGCAGAATATACTATAGCACACTAGATCACGGATAAAGGAGGCGTTGCAGTTTGAAACGCAAGACCTAACCATAATTAAACCTGACCTAACCTAACCCAACCGAACGTAACCTATCTTAGTATAACGTGCC
>NW_017003509.1:0-201 GCF_001483705.2 Eufriesea mexicana | reverse complement strand
TACATCCATAAGTCCATCCATCCATACCTCCGTCCATCCATACATCCACCAATCCATACATCCGTCCATCCATACTTCCATTAATCCATACATCCATACATACATACATCCATCCATTCATCCATCCATCCATCCATGCATACAAACATCCATGCATCCATACCTCAATCCATCCATACATCCGTTCGTCCATACATCCAT
>NW_017003508.1:0-201 GCF_001483705.2 Eufriesea mexicana | reverse complement strand
CGTGCTATAGACATTGCAATGCTCTAGATTCGGCCTCGAAAATTCAATTTCATTCACATTTTCGACTAATATAGTGGTGAGCTAACTTTCTTGCATAAACAAGGAGGAAGGACTCTATTGGCGTGCTATTGCCATTGCAATGCTATAGAATCTGTCCCGAAAATTCAATTTTATTGACATCTTCGAATAATATCGTGGCGA
>NW_017003507.1:0-201 GCF_001483705.2 Eufriesea mexicana | reverse complement strand
CAAACGTGCCGCCACCACAATTGCTGGCCTCCCCGGAGGCGTGCAGAGAATAGTAGAGTAATGAAGAACGCAGAAATACACCGAACAGTAGTGTATAGAGCAAAAGTAGCAGCTACCCTGTCCTAACCTAACCAAACTTAAACTAACCGAACGCACCTTAACTCAACCTATCTTGACGATACCACTATTGCTGGGCTCCAC
>NW_017003506.1:0-201 GCF_001483705.2 Eufriesea mexicana | reverse complement strand
CGAGATGCGAGGAAATGAAAGATAACGCAGGATGCGAAGATGGGATCGAAAGAGATCTAGAAAGCAGAACCCGAAAGCAGAATCGACGAAACATCGTCTTCCATCGCCACACTTTTCTCGTATGGCCCAACCGGATTTTTAAAGTTAAATTCTGCCATCGTTGTTAATTTAGGATTACGCGAAAAGGGGAAGAATCTTGGA
>NW_017003505.1:0-201 GCF_001483705.2 Eufriesea mexicana | reverse complement strand
GCTCTGGGTAGGCAATCAACATTGGCCGCGGCACGTTAGATTGAATTGAGCTACGTTCGGTTAAGTTCAGGTTGGTTATGTTAGGATATGGTTGCTTTGACTTTTGTGCAATACACTGGTATTCGGTGTATTTCTGCGCTCTACGGGGATCTACTATACTCTGCTTGCCCCTGTCGTGACCAGGAATGGTGATCGAGGCAC
>NW_017003504.1:0-201 GCF_001483705.2 Eufriesea mexicana | reverse complement strand
TCAATGTTATCCTGTCTCAACCAGGTCAAACGTAACGTCACCAAGCGTAGCCTAACGTCACTATATCGCCATTGCTGCCCCAACCAGTGCCAAGTAGAGCATATTAGAAGCGTGTAGAGCGCAGAAGTCAACAGAATAACAGTGCATAGCACACCAGTCGAAGCTACCCTGTCCTAACATAGCCACAGGTAAAGTAACCGA
>NW_017003503.1:0-201 GCF_001483705.2 Eufriesea mexicana | reverse complement strand
AATAGACTTATTCTCTGGCAAGTAGATGGCTGTACTTGCCATTAAATTGAATGCGTTAGGCGACCGAATCGCCAAGCTATGACAGCTTACATATTGTGAATATACTTATTCTCTGGCAAGTATATCGCTGTACTTTCCATTGGGCTGAAGGCGTTGGGCGATCTATTCACCAATCTGCAGCAGACTATTGGTTTTGAGTAG
>NW_017003502.1:0-201 GCF_001483705.2 Eufriesea mexicana | reverse complement strand
GTTGATTCCAGCGCTCCAAATTGCACTACCATACTCTGCTCGACTCTGGAGAGGCCAGCAATAGCGGTCTCGGCACGAGAGGTTGGGTTACGTTATGTTTGGTCATGTTACGTTTGGTTTGGTTGGAGAGGATAGGTCTGACTTTTCTGCAATACACTGCCATTATATGGGCGTCTGCGCTGTACTCTCCTCTAGTATATT
>NW_017003501.1:0-201 GCF_001483705.2 Eufriesea mexicana | reverse complement strand
AGCAAAGTGTGAGAGCGCACAATAGAGCACAGTAGTCCATAAAATAGCAGTGTGTAGCATAAACGTCAAAGGTAACCCAACCTAACCCAACGTAGCCTAACATAACCAAACGTGACATAACTATACATAACATGCCGCGGTCACAATTTCTGACATCCCCAGGGAAAAGCAGAGCATATTAGGGCGCAGTAGAACGCAGAA
>NW_017003500.1:0-201 GCF_001483705.2 Eufriesea mexicana | reverse complement strand
GCTATAGAATCAGTCTGGAACATTCAATTTTTTTTACATTATCCGCTGATATCGTGGTGAGCTGACCTCCATGCATAAAAAAGGAGGAAAGATTCTATTGGCGAGCTATAGCCATTGCAGTGCTATAGAAGCTGCCAAGAATATTCAATTTTATTGACATTTTCAATTAATCTCGTGGTGAGCTAACTTTTTTGTATAAAT
>NW_017003499.1:0-201 GCF_001483705.2 Eufriesea mexicana | reverse complement strand
ATAAGTAAGGAGGGAAGACTCTATTGGCGTGCTATAGCCAATGCAATGCTATGGAATCTGCATTGGAAATTCAATTTTATTCACATATACGACTATTGCCGTGGTGAGCTAACTTTCGTGAATAAATAACGAGCAAATATTCTATTTGCGATCAATACCTGTTGCAGTGCTATAGAATCAGGCTGGAAAGTTTAATTTTAT
>NW_017003498.1:0-201 GCF_001483705.2 Eufriesea mexicana | reverse complement strand
TATGCAGTGAGTTTGCTGATCACGATATTAGTCGAAAATGTCAATAAAATTGAACTTTTCAGTAAGATTCTATTGCATTGCCATAGCTATAACAAAACAAAATAGGATCTTTCCTCCGTATTTACGCAGAAAATCTTTCTCAATACGATATTTACCGAAAATGTCAGTAAAATTGAATTTTTCATTCATATTCTATTGCAA
>NW_017003497.1:0-201 GCF_001483705.2 Eufriesea mexicana | reverse complement strand
GCACATTAGCTTGAATTATATCGCGTTTGGTTATGTTATGCTTGTTTGGATCAGATTCAGGTATCCTTGACACTTCCGCTATTCCCTGCGGCCTATGGATTTCGGCGCTCTCCTCTACTCTATCATGTTCTGATTGGGTCTGTGGTGGCCAACGATAGTGGTCAAGGCGCGATAGGTTGAGTTGAGATTACGTTCGGTTAG
>NW_017003496.1:0-201 GCF_001483705.2 Eufriesea mexicana | reverse complement strand
TTCTAAAGATCGTTGTTAATTAATATCTCGAATTTAAAATTGCCCAACGACACGTGGAATATCCAGGTGAAATAATTCTACGTCTTATTGTTTTAATTTTCACTTATTATTTGCCGTTTTGAAAATATCATCGACTTCACGGCAGAATGCTTTCGAATTACTATGTCTCTGTAACGAAAAGATCGCCGAGTGCAAAGGGTT
>NW_017003495.1:0-201 GCF_001483705.2 Eufriesea mexicana | reverse complement strand
TCCGAAAATGTCAATAGAATTGAATTTTCCAGCCAGATTCTATAGCATTTCAATGGCAATAGCTCGCCAATAGTATTCTTCCTGATTGTTTTTGCATGAAAGCTAGCTCACCACGATATTAGTCGAAAGTGTCAATAGTACTGAATCTTCCAGCCAGATTCTAAAGTATTGCAATGGCTATAGCACACCAATGGTATGTTC
>NW_017003494.1:0-201 GCF_001483705.2 Eufriesea mexicana | reverse complement strand
GCGACGGCTATAGTACGCCAAGAGTATCTTTCCTCCTTACTTACGCAAGGAAGTTAGCTCACCGCTATATTAGTCGAACATTTCGATAAAGTTGAATTTTCCAGGAAGATTCTATAGCTTTGCAGTGCCTACAGCACTCCAATAGAATCTTTCCTCCTTATTTATGCAAGAAAGTTAACTCACCGCGATATTAGTAGAAAA
>NW_017003493.1:0-201 GCF_001483705.2 Eufriesea mexicana | reverse complement strand
CGCTCTACAGTGCTCTAACATGATCTGCTTGGAACAGAGGATGCCAGCAATGGTGGCCTCTGCACGTTACGTTTATTTAGGCTACGTTTTGTTAGGCTACATTGGTTTGGATAAGGAGAGCATAGCTTTGTCTTTCGCGGTATACACCGCTGCGCGTTGTATATCTGCTCTCTGCTGTTCCCTGGTGTGCTCTGCTCGGCG
>NW_017003492.1:0-201 GCF_001483705.2 Eufriesea mexicana | reverse complement strand
GCAATACGCTGCCTTTCGGTGGATGTCTGTGATCTGCGTCGCTCAACCATATCCTGCTTCGCGATGGGGATGCTAGAAGCAGCGTTCGGGACACGTTATGTTAATTTATGCTAGGCTTGGTTAGGTTAGGTTATGTCAGGTTAGGTTAGGTTATGTCAGGTTAGGTTAGGATATCATCGACTTTTGCACTATACGCTGCTA
>NW_017003491.1:0-201 GCF_001483705.2 Eufriesea mexicana | reverse complement strand
TTTTATTTACGTCTGAGCTCACGTCGCGATATTAAATTTCGATTTTTATCGAGATAATTAACCCTTTCGCTATTAAGGGTGACTATATTAAGGGTCACCGGCCACGAGACGCCATCCGAATGACGGCACGACGAATGACTATAGTCACTGGCCACAAAAATTGAGTAAAGAATTGAGGTTACCATTTCTCTTAGCTCCTTT
>NW_017003490.1:0-201 GCF_001483705.2 Eufriesea mexicana | reverse complement strand
AATAGACCTATTCTCTGGAAAGTAGATTGCTGTACTTGCCATTGGATTGAATGCGATAGGCGACCTATTCACCAAGCTATAACAGATTTTTGATTTTGAGTAGACCTATTCTCTGCAAGTAGATGGCTGTACTTGCCGTTGGATTGAAGGCGTTAGGCGATGTATTCTCCAAGATACAACATATTATAGATATTGAATAGG
>NW_017003489.1:0-201 GCF_001483705.2 Eufriesea mexicana | reverse complement strand
CATCAGTTGTGGTCGCGGCACGTTGGATTCTGTATCGGTACGTTAGGTTATGTGACGGTTGGTAATGTTAGGGTAGGCTATCCTTATCTTTTGCACTATAGACTGCCATTCGGTGGATTTCTGCGTTCAACTGCACTTTAGTGTGTTCTGCCTGGCCCTTTGGAGGCCAGCAACCGTGTTCTCGCCACATAAGTCTGAATC
>NW_017003488.1:0-201 GCF_001483705.2 Eufriesea mexicana | reverse complement strand
CCAACCATACCTCTATCCATCCATAGTTCCATTTATCGATACAGCCACCCATCCATACATCCACCCTTCCATACATCCGTCCATCCATACATCCAATCAGCCA
Organism: Eufriesea mexicana; assembly: GCF_001483705.2. Taxonomy (NCBI): domain Eukaryota; kingdom Metazoa; phylum Arthropoda; class Insecta; order Hymenoptera; family Apidae; genus Eufriesea; species Eufriesea mexicana. The sequence continues at coordinate 98 of NW_017003488.1, read as the reverse complement.
TACATCGATCGATCCATTCATCCTTCCATCCATAGTTGCATACATACATCAATACATACATCCATACATACACCCATACATTCATCCATACATACATC
>NW_017003487.1:0-201 GCF_001483705.2 Eufriesea mexicana | reverse complement strand
CCCATACATCGAGCTTCTTTTTGTATTCAGCCTTATTCAAGTGGTTCCCAACTGTTTTTTTTTGCAATGTTTAATTCCTGGGAAATCGAAACAATACTTACATGACGGTCGGATTCACCGATTTCCATTATTTTATTGACATTTTCGACAATCGGCCTTCCAAGCCGTAGTGCATCTTTGACATTAAAATTACCGGAACGG
>NW_017003486.1:0-201 GCF_001483705.2 Eufriesea mexicana | reverse complement strand
GGCTCTGGCAATGCCAGAAATAGTGGTCTCGGAACGTTGTGACGAGTCATGCTACGTCCGTTTGGGTCGGGTAAGGCTAGGCTTGGTAAGTGTACCTTCAGCTTTTGGGCTGTACACTGCTATTCGGTGGATTTCTGCGCTCCACTGCGCTCTAGTATGTCGTGCTTGGCTCTGGGGTGCAGCGATGTCGGACTCGGCACG
>NW_017003485.1:0-201 GCF_001483705.2 Eufriesea mexicana | reverse complement strand
AAAAGTGAAAGTCATCCTATCCGAACCTAACCTAACCAAACCAAACGTTATCTAGCTCAAACTATCGTGCAACGGCAGCCATTGCTGGCCTCCCCAGGGCCGAGTAGATTATAGTAGAGCAACGAGGAGCGCAGGAAACCACCGAAAAGCAGTGTATAGCACAGAAGTCAAAGCTATCCTGCGATTACCTGACCAACCGTG
>NW_017003484.1:0-201 GCF_001483705.2 Eufriesea mexicana | reverse complement strand
TTCTTTCATCGAGCACCACATACAAATTTCTAACTTTATTTATTTTACTTGCTAACTTTACTTTCTCCTGTTAATACCATTAACCCTTTGCGGTCGGAAGACGACTCTCGGTCGCCACAGGTCAAGTGGCGAGTGAGTGGCGCCAATCGGTGTTTGTTTTTTATTCTTAAAGGTGTAAATATAGATAAACTGTCAAAATAT
>NW_017003483.1:0-201 GCF_001483705.2 Eufriesea mexicana | reverse complement strand
CGTGCCGCCACCACTATTGCTGGCCTCCCCTGGCTCTAGCGGATTAGAGAAGAGCGCAGTTGATGGCAGGAATACACCGAACAACTGTGTTAGCACGAAAATAAGAGCGATTCTAACCAAACATAGCCTAACCTTACATAACCAAACGTAGCCTGACACAACCTATCGTGCCACGACCGCTATTGCTGTCATTCCCAGTGT
>NW_017003482.1:0-201 GCF_001483705.2 Eufriesea mexicana | reverse complement strand
CAACAAAATTAGCTCGGCACGATATTAGTCGAAAAAGTAAATAAAATTGAATTTTCCAGACAGCTTTTATAGCATTGCAATGGCTATAGAATGAAATAGTGCCTTTCCTCCTTATTTATGCAACAAAAATAGCTCACAGCGATAGACGAGAATGTCAATAAAATTGAATTTTCCAGTCAGATTCTATAGCATTGCACAGGC
>NW_017003481.1:0-201 GCF_001483705.2 Eufriesea mexicana | reverse complement strand
GTCTGTATGGATGCATGTATGGATGGATGTGTGGGTGTATGGATGTACGGATGGATGGATGTATGGGTGGATAAATGTATGGATCGATGGATGTATGGGTGGGTGGTTGTATGGCTGGATGGAGGTATGGAAGAGTTGGTGTATAGATGGATGAATGTATGGGTTGATGGCCGTTATGGATGGATGGTTGTATGGATGGAT
>NW_017003480.1:0-201 GCF_001483705.2 Eufriesea mexicana | reverse complement strand
GTAATGTCAGGTCAGGTAAGGTCAGTTCAGGCCAGGTCAGGTCAGGTCAGGTCAGGTCAGATCTGTCCGGTCTGGTCAGGTCAGGTCAGGTCAGGTCAGGTCAGGTCAGGTCATGCCAGGTCAGATGTTGTCAGTTCAGGTCATTTCAGGTCAGTTCAGGTCAGGCCAGGTCAGGCCAGGTCAGGCCAGATCATATATGGT
>NW_017003479.1:0-201 GCF_001483705.2 Eufriesea mexicana | reverse complement strand
AAGCCTTCGCAATGCTATAGAATCTGGTTGGAAAACTCAATTTTATTGACATTTTCGCCTGATATCGTGGTGAGATGACATTCTCGCATATACAAGTAGGATAGATTCTATTTGCGTGATAAAGGCATTGCAATGCATTTGAATCTTCGTGGAAAATTCAATTTTATTGACATTTTCGACTAATTTCGTGGTGAGCTAACT
>NW_017003478.1:0-201 GCF_001483705.2 Eufriesea mexicana | reverse complement strand
TTTGTCAATAGAAGACCGAGTCAGGAGGAGGAGGAAGAAGAAGAAGAAGAAGAAGAAGAAGAAAAAGAAGAAGAAGAAGAAGAAGAAGAAGAAGGATGCTTGGCCAGGTTGGATAAGAAAAAGGGTGGAAAAAGAGAGGGAGGAGGAGGAGAAGGCGGGTGTGGAGACGGGGAGGAGTGGGTGGCGAGGGAGGGAAAGACA
>NW_017003477.1:0-201 GCF_001483705.2 Eufriesea mexicana | reverse complement strand
CCATTAGTTGGATCTCTGCGTCCTACAGTGCTCTAATTTTACAGATTGTCTCTGGGAAGGCCGACAGTAGTGGCCTCGGCACGCTATGTTTATTCATGTTACGTTCGGTTAGCATGTGTTAGGACATGTTCGTTTAGAGTAGCATCAACTTCTGTTTTGCACACTGCTATTCCGTGGATTTTGACGCTCTACTGTGCTCTA
>NW_017003476.1:0-201 GCF_001483705.2 Eufriesea mexicana | reverse complement strand
AGTAGATTCCAGAGGTCCATTGCATAGCAGTGTTGAGCACAATGGTCATTGCTACCCTAACCTGATTCAAGGTAGCCTGACGCGAACGAACGTAATCTAACTCGACCTAACGTGCCGAGACTACCGTTGCAGGCCTCTTCAGAGAGAAGCAGGGCATATTAGGGCACAGTAGAGTATAGAAGTCCGCCGAATAGCAGAGTA
>NW_017003475.1:0-201 GCF_001483705.2 Eufriesea mexicana | reverse complement strand
TTGCTGGTGGGTCACCCGCACATTCGTGACCCTTCCTGAAGGACCCGTTACTTTATGGCTCCGGAAGTCGCGACATCACACATGGCCTGGTCCCTTTCTTTGGAGGCCTATTGTCAGCCAAATCCCAAGTGCTGTTGTCTGCTTTCTAACATTAATGGCTAAAGAATGCCTCGTGTCAGGTGACCCGCGGGAAATAAAGAA
>NW_017003474.1:0-201 GCF_001483705.2 Eufriesea mexicana | reverse complement strand
TGATGTACACTGGCCGTAGAAATATGTAGATGGCTATACACAGTAATGCATTGACATATGCCACTAACTACTGCGACAATTGTTCTATCCGTTGATCATTCTAGAGTTGCTATAGTGTTTAAACCATCAACGAACAGATTAACCTACCGGATAATGTGCTCCCTCCGTGGATGTACTAAGTAACGTACAGTCATAACTGTG
>NW_017003473.1:0-201 GCF_001483705.2 Eufriesea mexicana | reverse complement strand
TAACTCAGACTAACTTGCCGAGGCCAATACTTCCGGCCTCTCCAGAGCCAAGCAGAATATACAAGGGCACAGTAGATCGCAGAAATACACCGAACAGCGGTGTATAGCATAAATGTCAAAGACACCCTCACCTAGCCATACCAAGCGTACCGTAGTAGAACGTCTTCTAACGTAACCCAACGTGCAGAGACCACTATTGCC
>NW_017003472.1:0-201 GCF_001483705.2 Eufriesea mexicana | reverse complement strand
GAGAATTTCATCTCACCACGATATTAGCCGAGAATGTCAATAAAATTGAATTTTCCAACCACAGTCTTCATCATTGCAAGGTCTACAGCACGCCAATAGAAACTACCCTGCTCATTTAGGCAAGAAAGGTAGCTCACAACGATAATAGACGAAAATGTCAATAAAATTGAATTATCCAGCCAGATTCTGCAGCATTGCAAT
>NW_017003471.1:0-201 GCF_001483705.2 Eufriesea mexicana | reverse complement strand
TCGAGGTGTTCTTTGACAGAAGGAAGGCTGTCTATCTGGATCGCGATTAGGGGTATTCAAGGGCGAAACATATTTTATTCGTAAAAACACGAAATATCGTCGAAAGGTGTAATATTTTGGGAGAGAGGATTCTCATACATAATAGCATTAAAATTTATAAAAATTCGAAATGTGGAAATAGCTAAAAATGGTCCCAGCCCT
>NW_017003470.1:0-201 GCF_001483705.2 Eufriesea mexicana | reverse complement strand
GCTATAGAATCTGGCTGCTAAATTCAATTTTATAGTCATTTTCGGCTAATATCGTGGTGAGCTTACTTTCTTGTATAAACAAGGAGGAAAGATACAATTGGCGTACTATAGCCATTGCAATGCTATAGAATCTGCCTCGAAAATTCAATTTTATAGTCATTTTCGGCTAATATCGTGGTGAGCTAACTTTCTTGTATAAAC
>NW_017003469.1:0-201 GCF_001483705.2 Eufriesea mexicana | reverse complement strand
CGTCGTAATGCTTTTGTCGCAAAATCGCCAACGACGTGGTACACACGTCGTCAGGCATTTGTCACAGAAGCACTGGACCGTTCTGGTACACGCGTCTGTGAGTTTATTGGTAGCGCAAGTGGTTAACCATTTGTGTCACAAGCAGCGCGATCGCGCTCAACTTTGCTGATGCATATACGTCACGTAGTACCAATAAGCGCT
>NW_017003468.1:0-201 GCF_001483705.2 Eufriesea mexicana | reverse complement strand
AGCGGTCGCGGCAAGACAGGTTGAGTTGCAATACGTCCGGCTACGTTGGGAAACGTAGTGTTAGGTTACGACAGCTCCGACTTTTGTGATACACACAGCTATTCTATGGTATTCGGCGCACCTCTGTGCGCTATGGCATTCTGCCTGTCTCCACAGACGCCAGGTGTAATGCCCTCAGCACGTTGAGTTGTCTTTCGCTTT
>NW_017003467.1:0-201 GCF_001483705.2 Eufriesea mexicana | reverse complement strand
TTATTGACATTTTCGTCTAATACCATGGCGAGCATTCTTGCTTTCATGAATAAGGAGGATGGAGAAAATTGGCTTGCTATAGGCAATGCAATGCTACAGAATCTTGCTGGTAAATTCAATTTTAATGACATTTTCGAGTAATATCATGGTGGGCAATCTTTCTATCATAAATAAGGAGGAAGAATACTATTGGCGTGCTAT
>NW_017003466.1:0-201 GCF_001483705.2 Eufriesea mexicana | reverse complement strand
TACAGTACTGCAGGGCGCAGAAATCCACCTAATAGCAGAGTACGGCACTAAAGACAAAGCTATTCCCTCCTAACCTAACCTATCGTAACGTAACCAAACATATCCTTGCAAAACCGAACGTACCGCGACCACTATTGATGGCCTCCAAAGAGCCAAGCCGAACACATTAGTGAAGAGTAGGACACAGAAATTCATAGAACC
>NW_017003465.1:0-201 GCF_001483705.2 Eufriesea mexicana | reverse complement strand
GCATATCGGATGAAAAATCGTGAAAACAAATAATCAAAGCGATAAGGTTGAGTTATTATCGCGAAATTTTTAAGGAAAATTTTAAATTGTTCATTTAGATCATGATAGGTTTAGCGTTAACAATTATATTTATTTAACAATCGATTATTCATAGTTGTAATAATTATAGAATCGTCGTCAAAATGGAAAAGTATAATTAAA
>NW_017003464.1:0-201 GCF_001483705.2 Eufriesea mexicana | reverse complement strand
GGTTGTAGATTGCCAATATAACCTTTCCTCCATGTTTATGCAAGAATGTTTGCTCACCACATTTGTCGAAAATGTCAATAAAATTGGAATTTCCAACCAGATTCTACTGCATCGCAATGGCTATAGTGCGCCAAAAGTATCTTTCCTCCATACTTATGCAAGGAAGATAGCTCACCACAATATTAGTCGAAAATGTCAATA
>NW_017003463.1:0-201 GCF_001483705.2 Eufriesea mexicana | reverse complement strand
AATGGCAAGTACAGACATCTACTGGGCAGAAAATAGGTCTATTTAAATTCTATATCATGTTATCGTTTGGTGAACAGACCGCCCAACGCCTTCAATCCAATGGCAAATACAGCCACCTACTTGCAAGAGAATAGGTCGAATCGAAATCTATAACCTGTTATAGCTTAGTGAATAGATGGCCTAACGCCTTCAATCCAATGG
>NW_017003462.1:0-201 GCF_001483705.2 Eufriesea mexicana | reverse complement strand
TATTAGAGGAGGGTAGAGCGCAGAAATCCATTGAATCGCAGTATAAAGCAGAAAAGTCAAAGATACCCTAACCTAACCCAAACGTACATAACATAGCCCAACATATCCAAACTCAGCCTACCGCGACGCGACCACTAGTGACGTCCTCCCGATAGGCGAGGTGAGTATAGCAGAGCAATTTAGAGCGCAGGAATCCACCCA
>NW_017003461.1:0-201 GCF_001483705.2 Eufriesea mexicana | reverse complement strand
AAATTCAATTTTATTGACAATTTCGAATAATATTGTGGTGCGCTACTTTTCAAGCATAAATGATGAGGAAAGATACTTTTGGCGTGATATAACCATTGCAATGATATAGAATGCGCCTGACAGATTCAATTCTATTGTCATTTTCGACTAATATCGTGGTGAGCTAGCTTCCTGGCATAAGTATGCAGGAAAGATCCTTTT
>NW_017003460.1:0-201 GCF_001483705.2 Eufriesea mexicana | reverse complement strand
CACTCTATATCATTGCAATGTGTTCAGCACGCCAATAGAATCTACCCTGCTTATTTATGCAAGAAATATAGCTCACCACGGTAATATGCGAAAATGTCAATAATATTCAACTTTCCAGCACGATTCGACAGCATTGACAAGCCTATAGCACGCCAATAGAATCTTTCCTCCTTATTTATGCGAGAAAGCAGCGCACCACAA
>NW_017003459.1:0-201 GCF_001483705.2 Eufriesea mexicana | reverse complement strand
ACAGCCGTCGTCACAACACTGTATCCGTTGGATTAATTTCATTACTGATGACTTGAGGTACACGCTAGTTCTAGAATTATTAATTTATTGTACGGTTATGGATAGAGATATATATAATTGTCATTACGGTACTTAGTTCATCCATTAAACAGAGCACCGGATCCGTTGTATTATCCAGTTCAATGGTGATTTACATGCAAC
>NW_017003458.1:0-201 GCF_001483705.2 Eufriesea mexicana | reverse complement strand
CCAGTAGAATCTTCCCTCCTTATTTATGCAACAAGGGCTGCTAACCACAATATTAGTGGAAAATGTCAATAAAAACGTGTTCTCCAGCCAGATTCTACAGCACTTGAGCGGCTATAGCAGGCAAATAGTATCTTTCCCCCTTATTTATGCAAGAAAGGTAGCTCACCACGATATTCGTAGAAAATGTCAGTAAAATTGAAT
>NW_017003457.1:0-201 GCF_001483705.2 Eufriesea mexicana | reverse complement strand
GTAAATTAGCACGAACTTTTAAATTTTCTAAACCACCACTGATTTTATTTAATTTATTATATATTATGTTTATTTATTTCACACACACGCGCGGATATATGATTATCTTCGTTATCAAATTAATATAGTCACTACTTAGCTTCGAATAATTCACCACTGTCTTCATTTCAAATTTCTAATGCTATTAACCAATATAAATAC
>NW_017003456.1:0-201 GCF_001483705.2 Eufriesea mexicana | reverse complement strand
CATCCCAACATAACCAGACCACAATTGCTGACACCCACAGAGACAAGCAGAACGTGCTATGGCGCAGTGGAGCGTAGAAATCCTCCGAAATGCGGAGGAAGCCACAATGGCCGTAGGTGCCCTAACCCAACCTGGCCTAACCTAACCTAACAGAACGTATCATAACTCAATATAACGTGCAGCGACCGCTGCTCCTGGCCT
>NW_017003455.1:0-201 GCF_001483705.2 Eufriesea mexicana | reverse complement strand
GAATGTTTGTATGCATGTATGTGTGGATGTATGTATGGATGTATGAATGGATGGATGGATATAAGGATGTGTGTTTGAATGCACATATGGTTGGTGTTATGGATATATTTATGGATGTGCGTTGCGAGGTATGTCTGTATATATGGATGGATGGATGAATGGATTTTTGGACGGCTGTACGTATGGATGGATAGTCGCATG
>NW_017003454.1:0-201 GCF_001483705.2 Eufriesea mexicana | reverse complement strand
ACAGCGCTCGAGTACGTTCTGCTTGGCACAGGGAAGGCCAGCAAACGTGGTCTCGGCAAGTTATCTTGTGTTCGGCCGCCTTATGTAGGGTTGCGTTCGTTCGGGTCAGGTATCAATATCTTTGACTGTTCTGCTGTTCACCGCGCTTCTATGGATTTCTGCGCTCTACTCTCCTCTAGTATGTTCTGCATGACTCTGGGG
>NW_017003453.1:0-201 GCF_001483705.2 Eufriesea mexicana | reverse complement strand
ATCGACTCTGCTCTTGTATGCTCTGCTTGAGTCTGTGGAGCTCTGCAATACTGGGCGTGCCGCATTAGGTTGAGATAGACTTCGTTTGGCTAGGTTATGTTTCCCGGAGTAAGGTTCGGATAGCTCTGACTTTCGTGCTACACACGGCTATTCGGTGGATTTCTGCGCTCCACTTTGCCCCGGTATGATCCGCTTGGCACT
>NW_017003452.1:0-201 GCF_001483705.2 Eufriesea mexicana | reverse complement strand
CAGGTTATAGATCTTGAATAGCCCTATTCTCTGGCAAGTAGATGGCTGTAATTGCTATTGGATTGAACGCGTTAGGCGATCTATTCACCAAGCAATAATTGGTTTTAGATTTTGAATAGAAATATTCTCTGGCATGTTGATGGCTGTACTTGCCATTGGATTGAAGGCGTTAGGCGATCTGTTCACCATGCTATAACAGGT
>NW_017003451.1:0-201 GCF_001483705.2 Eufriesea mexicana | reverse complement strand
AGAGTTCAGAGTTCAGGGTTCAGGGTTCAGAATTCGTAGTTCTGAGTTCTATGTTCAGAGTTCGGAGTTCAGAGTTCTAAGTTTTAAGTTCTGAGTTGAGAGTTCAGAGTTCAGAATTCGTAGTTCTGAGTTCTGTGCTCAGAGTTCAGAGTTCAGAGTTCAGAGTTCTAAGTTCTAAGTTCTGAGTTGAGAGTTCAGAGT
>NW_017003450.1:0-201 GCF_001483705.2 Eufriesea mexicana | reverse complement strand
TATTGACATTATCGACTACTATCGTGGTGACCTAGCTTTGCAGCGTATAGAAGGACGAAAGGTACTTCTGGTGTAATATAGTCACTGCAATCCTATAGAACCTGGCTGGAAAAAGCAATTTTATTGACATTTTCAACAGATATCGTGGTTACCTGACTTTGTTGCATAAATAAGCGTGAAATATACTATTGGTGTGCAATA
>NW_017003449.1:0-201 GCF_001483705.2 Eufriesea mexicana | reverse complement strand
GAATCAGGCAGGAAAATTAAATTTTATTGACGTTTTCGACTAATATCGTGGTGGCCGAGGTTTATGCATAAATAAGGAGGAAATATCCTATTGTCGTGCTATAGCCATTGGAATACCATAGAATCAGGTTGGAAAATCCATTTTTATAGACATTTTCGACTGATATCTTACTGAACTCACTTTCTTGCATAAATAAGGGTG
>NW_017003448.1:0-201 GCF_001483705.2 Eufriesea mexicana | reverse complement strand
CAGGCTAGGACATTCCGCGTGGTGTCAGGTGAGGTCAGGTGAGGTCAGGTGAAGTCAGGTCACTTCAGACCAGGCCTGGTCAAGTCGGGTTGGGTTAGATTGTGTTTGGCTAGGTTAGGTCGAGTTAGATTGTGTTACATTAAGTTTGGTTACGTGACGTTAGGATAGGATAGGTTAGGTTAGTTTATGTTTGTTTATGGT
>NW_017003447.1:0-201 GCF_001483705.2 Eufriesea mexicana | reverse complement strand
GAGGTCAGTAATAGTGGTCTCGGCCCGTTAATCTTAGTTACGTTACGTTTCGTTACGTTACGTCAGTTTGGGTTGGTTAGGATAGATTTGACATTCGCTGTGTACACTGCTATCCTTTGGATTTCTACGCTCTAGAGCACTCTATTGTGCTGCGCTTGTCTCTGGGAAGACCAGTAATAGTGGCCCCGACACGATAGGTTG
>NW_017003446.1:0-201 GCF_001483705.2 Eufriesea mexicana | reverse complement strand
CCGGCCCCTTAACTCCACGTCGCGACGATGTTTATATTTAACCGTTTACGTCCCAAGCAGCGCCATCGCGCTGTTCAGATTCCTTGTCGAGAAAACCCAGCACATTTCGAGCGTTCTGGACAGTTTACTGTGCGTCATCAACTATCAAAGTCGAAACGCTATCGCGACACTTGGCAATTCATCGCCATAATATAAACGAAG
>NW_017003445.1:0-201 GCF_001483705.2 Eufriesea mexicana | reverse complement strand
AAAAATCAAATTTATTGACATTTTCGACTAATATCGTGGTGAGCTGACTTTCTTGCATAACTAAGCAAGAAATATACTATTGGCGTGCTATAGCCTATGCAGTGCTAAAGAATCTGGGTTTAAAATTCAATTTTATTCACATTTTCGACTTATATCGTGGTGAGCTAACTTTCTTGCATAAACAAGGAAGAAATACCCTAT
>NW_017003444.1:0-201 GCF_001483705.2 Eufriesea mexicana | reverse complement strand
CATACAAACACCCTTACAAACATCCATACATACATCCATACCTAAGTACGTCCGTCCACCCATGCCTCAAACCATCCATACATCCATCCATCCATACAGCCATCCATCCATCCATACATACATCCATCCTTCCTACCTTACATCCATCCACCAACCCATCCATACATCCATCGATCCATAAATCTATCCATTCATACACCC
>NW_017003443.1:0-201 GCF_001483705.2 Eufriesea mexicana | reverse complement strand
CAAAGCGAGTCTAGGGTAGTCAATGTATGGCAGGGTCGTGGGTAGAGGCATTTCAAATTGACTGTACGGTTCTTAGTGCATCCATCAGCAGAGCATTGTAGCCGCTGGATGGATTTGTTCAATAATCATCTAGCTAATATACATACTATAGCGCTGCAAAAGAGAGATCCGTTATAGCTCGAGCTGTTGACAGTTGACATA
>NW_017003442.1:0-201 GCF_001483705.2 Eufriesea mexicana | reverse complement strand
GAATAGACCTATTCTCTGGCAAGGCGATGGCTGTACTTGCCATTGGATTGAAGTCGTTATGCGGTCGTATCACCAAGCTATGACAGCTGATAGATTTTGAATAGACATATTCTCTGGCGCGTAGATGGCTGTACTTGAAATTGGATTGAAGGCGTTAGGCGATCTATTCACCAAGTTATAGCAGATTATGGATTTTGAATA
>NW_017003441.1:0-201 GCF_001483705.2 Eufriesea mexicana | reverse complement strand
ACTGCTATCGTGGTGTCCTCACTTTCTTGCATATAGAAGGAGGAAAGGTTCAACTGGCGTACTGTAGTCACTGCAATTCTATAGTATCTGGCTTGAAAATTCAATTTTATTGTCATTTTCAACTAATATCGTAGTGACCTGACTTTTATGCATATGTAAGGAGGAAAGATTCTACTGGCGTGCTATAGTCATTGCGATGCT
>NW_017003440.1:0-201 GCF_001483705.2 Eufriesea mexicana | reverse complement strand
AATGTCAATGAAATTGAATTTTCCAGGAAGATTCTACATCATAGCAATGGTTACAGCTTGCCAATATAATCTTTCCTCCGTGTTTGTACCAGAAAGTTAGCTCACCGCGATATTAGTCGAGAATGTCAATAAAATTGGATTTTCCAGCCAGCTTCTGCAGCATTGCAATGGCCATAGCACTCCAAACGGATCCTTCCTCCT
>NW_017003439.1:0-201 GCF_001483705.2 Eufriesea mexicana | reverse complement strand
AGAGATATGTAGATCTTACAAATCCAACGAATGGCAGTGAAACGCACACAAGTCAAATCTACCGTATCGTAACCTATCCAAACGTAACATAACCGTACGCAACGTAACCCAGCCCATCGTGCCGAGACCACTACAGCTGGCATCCGCATAGCCAGGCAAAAGGTGCTAGAGCTCTCCATTTTGCAGGAATCCACCTTATAG
>NW_017003438.1:0-201 GCF_001483705.2 Eufriesea mexicana | reverse complement strand
AAAGATTGCTAACCACGATATTAGTCGAAAATATAAATAAAATTGTATCTGCCAGGCACATTCCATATCTTTGCAGTGGCAACAGTGAGCCAAAAGGATCCTTCCTCCTTGCTTATGCAAGGAAGTTAGCTCACCACAATATTAGTTGAAAATGACAATAAAAATGCACTTTCCAGCCAGATTCTATAGCATTGCAATGGT
>NW_017003437.1:0-201 GCF_001483705.2 Eufriesea mexicana | reverse complement strand
AAAGGTCAGGGTTTCGCTATTTATTCCGAAATTCTACGTAAGATGAAAAGACGAATAACTCGACTCGGTGAATAAATATTCCAGGCGAAATAATATTCGTGATTATCTCTGGCACGAAGAGGAAAATATTATTTTCGGTTCCATTTACAATGGATCTTCGATCGCGATTAATCTCTGCTCGACGTGGGTGCGAGATCGGAA
>NW_017003436.1:0-201 GCF_001483705.2 Eufriesea mexicana | reverse complement strand
TCTATTTGCCAGAGAATAAGTCTATTCAAAATATATAATCTGTTATAGCTTGGTGAATAGGTCACCTAACGCCTTCAATCCAATGGCAAGTACAGGCTTCACCTTGCCAGAAAATAGGTCTATTCAAAATCTATAACAATTTATAGCTTGGTGAAGAGATCGCCTAACGCCCTCAATCCAATGGCAAGCACAGCCATCTAC
>NW_017003435.1:0-201 GCF_001483705.2 Eufriesea mexicana | reverse complement strand
GTCCTGAACTGAACTGACCTTACCTGTCGTGACCTTACCTGACCTCTCCTGACATGACCTGACACGACTTCACCTGACGTGACCTGACCTAACCTGACCAACCTGGAACGTCGCAGCCTGTCCTGGCTTGAAGTGACATTACGTTACCTGGCCTGGCCTGGCCTGATCTGACCTAACCTAACCTCTAAACCGAATAGATCT
>NW_017003434.1:0-201 GCF_001483705.2 Eufriesea mexicana | reverse complement strand
TGTATTTATCTGAGGATTATTGTCACGAAGTGACACTATTCAACTGGAATATACTAATCTCAGGGAAGGTATTATGGTATTCGTGAAAGGATTGTGAACCGATTGACGAGGCTATTAAATTAGACTATCAGTAGCGTAAGAAGAATGAACGAATCCCTAATGAACGTGGAATTTTTGGATACTTTGCAGTGTGTGGTATGA
>NW_017003433.1:0-201 GCF_001483705.2 Eufriesea mexicana | reverse complement strand
AAATTTATCCCGTTGTCATGGCCTCCTCCTGGCACCCATTCTTTCGGGCCGACTGCGGGCGCGATGCTCCGCCGGTCGGCGGGCCCTTTGCGGTATCGATCGCGCAAACGGAATTCGCGGACGCAGCTTTCGAATTGTCGTCCGACGGCGCCGAGGCCGACACCGCCCCTGCAGGCGCGTGGCGAACCGCGCATTTCGCCT
>NW_017003432.1:0-201 GCF_001483705.2 Eufriesea mexicana | reverse complement strand
AATGTCAATAAAACTGATCTTTTCAGACAGATTCTCTTGCAATTCAATGACAATAGCAAAGCAGTGGAACCTTTCCCCCTTATTTGTGCAGAAGAGTATGCTCAACAGGATATAAGTCGAAAATGTCATTGAAATTTTACTTTTCGGTCGGATTCTATAGCAATGCTGCGGCTGTAGCAAACCAATGGAATCTTTCCTCCT
>NW_017003431.1:0-201 GCF_001483705.2 Eufriesea mexicana | reverse complement strand
ATCGCGGTGAGGTAATATCGTTGCATAAATAAGGAGGAAATAACCTATTGGCATGATATAGCCGTTGCAAAAATTTAGAATCTGAATGGAAGATTCATTTTTATTTACATTTGGCACTAATATCGTGGTGAGCTAATATTGTTGCATAAATAAGGGGGAAAGATTCTATTAGCATGCTATAGCCACAGCAATGCTATAGAA
>NW_017003430.1:0-201 GCF_001483705.2 Eufriesea mexicana | reverse complement strand
ACAAATTTTAAAAATTAATATACACGTTGATTTGAACCCCAAATTTATTTCCAACATATGAATTCACCCCTAATATTTAAACAATGACAACTAGCATTTAACACAGTCATAAAAATGTCAAGCATACTAAACTGAAGGTTAATAGGTATTACTATTATTGTACAAATTTAAAAAATTAATATAGACGTTAATTTGAACCCC
>NW_017003429.1:0-201 GCF_001483705.2 Eufriesea mexicana | reverse complement strand
TTTCATAAATAAGGAGGAAGGATTCAGTTGTCGTGCTATAGCCGTCGCAATGTTATAGAATTTAGCTGGAAAGTTCAATTTTGTTGACATTTTCAACTCATATCATGGTGAGCTATCTTTCATGCATAAATAAGGAGAAAAGATTCAATTCCCTTGCTATAGCCGTCGCAATGCTATAGAATCTGGCTGGAAAGTTCAATT
>NW_017003428.1:0-201 GCF_001483705.2 Eufriesea mexicana | reverse complement strand
ATCCGTGTACGGGTCTGAATGCTCCGAATTTATATCCAATCGGTAGCTCAATAGGAGTTTTTTAAAGTAACAATTGTTACCACGACACGACGAGTTTTATTTCGCAGCGATACGATAATGCGAAATGAAATCTAACAACGATGTGAAATGAACGATCAAATTCTTAATTTTGCGTATGCAAGAAATTGCTAGACCCTTGCG
>NW_017003427.1:0-201 GCF_001483705.2 Eufriesea mexicana | reverse complement strand
ATTCTATTGGCGTGCTGTAGCCATTGCAATGCTATAGAATCCGGCTGGAAAATTCAATTTTATTTACATATCCGTCTAATATCGTGGTGAGCTAATTTTGTTGCATAGATGAGAAGGAAAGATTCAATTGGCGTGCTGTAGCCATTGCAATGCAATAGAATCAGGCTGGAAAATACAATTTTATTGACATTTTCGACTAAT
>NW_017003426.1:0-201 GCF_001483705.2 Eufriesea mexicana | reverse complement strand
CCTGGTGACCGAGCGAAACATAAATCACTCGGTGCAATTTTCACGGTGTTTCCCCCCTGCTAGTGTCCCCTTGAATTATTCAAACCCCGCTAGGTACCCGAAGTGGAGGAGCCTCCTTTCCGCGATCCTCGGCAGCGCGACTAACTCGAACACGAGCGTTCGAGTTTAATTATTTCGCAGCAACGTTCCGTTCGAGATTCA
>NW_017003425.1:0-201 GCF_001483705.2 Eufriesea mexicana | reverse complement strand
GAAGACCTAACGCTGACCAACAAAACTTAACCGAACATAGCCTTACACAAACCGCCCAGCCGAAACCGCTATTTCTGGCCTCCCCAGAGCCAATCGGAACATACTAGAGCACATCGCAGCCCACTAATCGACCTTATGGCAGTGCACAGCACAAAAGTTATAGCTATACTAACCAAACTTATCCTAACCCAACCTAACCGA
>NW_017003424.1:0-201 GCF_001483705.2 Eufriesea mexicana | reverse complement strand
TATCGGCAAGTTGATTTAGGCTATGCTGCGCTCGGTTATGTTGCGTTAGGTGGGGTTAGGATTGGGTAGCCTAGACTTCCGTGCTATACACTCCTATCTGCGTATTTCTGCACTCTACCGTTTTGTAATATTCTTTGTTTGGCTCTTGCCAGGCCAGCAATAGCGGTCTCGGCACGTTATGTTGAGCTATGTCACGTATGG
>NW_017003423.1:0-201 GCF_001483705.2 Eufriesea mexicana | reverse complement strand
TATGCAAGAAAGTTAGCTCACCACGATATTAGTCGAAAATGTAAACAAACTTGAATTTTCCATACATATTCTATAGCATTGCGACGGCTATAGCACGCCAATTGGATCCTTCCGCCATATTTATGGAAGAAAAATAGGTCACCATGATATTAGTCGAAAATGTCAATAAATTTGTATTTTCCAACCACATTCAGTATCACT
>NW_017003422.1:0-201 GCF_001483705.2 Eufriesea mexicana | reverse complement strand
GAACTATATATTGATTGCTATAGCATTGCTTTGGAGCACACATCACCAGTGATCAAATTAATGCAACTGCTACAGTACTTTGATTATGCCTGTACCCAGATCTCTTTCGCAAGCTGTTAATGTCACGAGTGAAGATGGGTATATACTTTGTCATTCTAGAGTTGCAATAGATTCTATGTCATCATAGAACAGATTAATCAA
>NW_017003421.1:0-201 GCF_001483705.2 Eufriesea mexicana | reverse complement strand
GCAACATTATCCAAACTAAAATGCCCAGACCACTAGTTCTAGTCTCCACAGTGCCAAGCGGATTATAACGCGGCAAACTAGAGCGCAGAAATCCAACGAATGGCCGCGAATGCCACGAAAGTCAAAGCTATCCGACCGTACACAAACCTTATCAAACCTGACCGAACGTAACACAACTCAACCTTTCGTGCCACGTCCAAT
>NW_017003420.1:0-201 GCF_001483705.2 Eufriesea mexicana | reverse complement strand
GGTATTTGGTACACCGTCCAACGGACCACAATTGCCGTCGAATTAATCTGTTCACTTATAGTGCATGTTATACAGCAATTCTAGAACGAGAAACGCATATCCCTCGACCCTCCAGGTATTAACAAATGACAACACTGAAATGAGTACTGTCAACATCACAGCATTGTAGCCGTTGAGTAACTTTGCTGACTGATGATGAAA
>NW_017003419.1:0-201 GCF_001483705.2 Eufriesea mexicana | reverse complement strand
ATACAACCAACAATCCATACGTCCATACATCCGCACCTACGTACATTCGTACATCCATACGTCGATACATCCACACATCCATACATGCATAAATCCATACATTCTTATGTCCATACATCCATACATACATACATCCACACATGCATACATCCATACATCCATACATCAATACATCCATCCATACATACATCCATCCATCCA
>NW_017003418.1:0-201 GCF_001483705.2 Eufriesea mexicana | reverse complement strand
GTTGACATTTTCGACTAATATCGTGGGGAGCTAACTTCCTTGCGTAAGTAAGGAGGGAAGATGGTTTTTGAGTGCTGTAGGCATTGCAAAGCTATAGAATCATCCTGGAAAATTCACTTTTATGAACATTTTCGACTGATATCGTGGTGAGCTAACTTCCTTGCGTAAGTAAGGAGGAGAGATGCTTTTTGAGTGCTGTAG
>NW_017003417.1:0-201 GCF_001483705.2 Eufriesea mexicana | reverse complement strand
ATATTATCTTTCCTCCTTGTTTACACAAGTGGGTTTCCTCACCACGATATTAGCCGAAAATGTGAATAAAATTCAATTGTCCAAACAGTTTCTATAGCAGTGCAATGACTATAGCACGCCAATAGTATCCTTTCTCACTATTTATGCGGGAAAGGTAGCACAATACAATATCAGTCGAAAAAGTCCATAAAATCGAGTTTT
>NW_017003416.1:0-201 GCF_001483705.2 Eufriesea mexicana | reverse complement strand
CCAAACGTAACTTAACCAAACGTAACCAAACTCAACCTAATGTGCCGAGACAACTATTGCTGGGCCTTCCAGGACCAAGCAGAGCTTACCAGATTCCAGTGGTACGCACCAGTCCACCCAATTGTAGTGTACAGCACTATAGTCAGTTCCACGCTAGCCCAACGTATCCAAGCGTATCATAACCGAACGTAACCTAACTTA
>NW_017003415.1:0-201 GCF_001483705.2 Eufriesea mexicana | reverse complement strand
ACATAACCTGCCGCGACCACGCCACCTGTCCACCGCAGAGCCAAGCAGAATGTAGTACAGCACAGTTGATCACAGAAACCCACCGAATAGCAGCGTACGGCACAAAAACCAAAGCCGTTCTATCCTAACACTACCAAGCTTAGCATAAGCAAATGTAGCGAAGCTCAGCCTAACGTGCCGAGACAACACGTGTTGGTCTCC
>NW_017003414.1:0-201 GCF_001483705.2 Eufriesea mexicana | reverse complement strand
TAACGTGCCACGTCCAGTATTTCTGGCACCTACAGACCCAAGCAGAGCATATTAGAGCACAGTGCGGAGCAGAAATCCACGGAGAAGCAGTGTACAGGACAAATGCCAAAGCTATCCTTTCCAAACATAGCCAAATCGTACCTAGCCAAGCGTAACCTAACTCATCTGTACGTGCCGCGACGCCTATTGCTGGCCACCACA
>NW_017003413.1:0-201 GCF_001483705.2 Eufriesea mexicana | reverse complement strand
GCATCCATACATACATCCATTCTTCCGTGCATTCACCCATCCATTCGTCCACCCACACATCCATACAACCATGCCTCCGTACATCCATATATACTTACATACATACATTTATGCATACATACATCCGTACATCCATATCGCAAATACGGCCATACATTCATACATCCATACATAGAAACGTCCATACATTAATACATCCGT
>NW_017003412.1:0-201 GCF_001483705.2 Eufriesea mexicana | reverse complement strand
ACACAACTTATCGCGCCACGACAGATACTGCTGGTATCTCCAGAGTCGAGCAGAGTATGGTAGAGCAATGTGCAGGGCAGAAGTCTACCGAGTAGCAGTGTATAGCGTAAAAGTCAAAGCTATCCTATCCTAACATACCAAAGCGTAATCAGCCAAACGAATGATAACACAACCTAACTTGCCGAGAGCACCACTGCCGGC
>NW_017003411.1:0-201 GCF_001483705.2 Eufriesea mexicana | reverse complement strand
CGTTCCAGCGTTTCATGGACGAAGTGCTGCGCGGCGTAGATTTCGCATACGCATATATCGACGGTATAATCGTAGCGTCAGCGTCGGAGCAAGAACATTGGGAGCATTTGAAAACCGTATTCCGGAGGTTGCAAGAGTATGGAATAATTATAAATCCGGCAAAGTGCGTGTTCGCCCAACAGGAGGTACGATTTCTGGGAT
>NW_017003410.1:0-201 GCF_001483705.2 Eufriesea mexicana | reverse complement strand
GCAGGAAAGTCAAAGCTATCCTATCCTAACCTAGCCAAACATAACATAACCAAACGTAACATATTCCAACCTAACGAGCCGAGACCACTGTTGCTGGCCTACACAGAGACAAGCAGTACACGTTAGAGCAGAGAAGGGCGCAGAAATCACCTGAGCGGAAGCATACAGCACGAAAGTCGCGGCAATCGTAACCAAACATAT
>NW_017003409.1:0-201 GCF_001483705.2 Eufriesea mexicana | reverse complement strand
TCAGCTTTGAAATGACAAAATGTCGCGTCCAAAGTATCTCGTACAATAATTATTTCATAAAATCTATATTTCTTTTGTCACCCCAACAAATTTTCGCGGTATTTATGTACACCTTCTACACCTTCATCTTTAATACCTTTCACGCCCTCTCTCCACTCTCTCTTTCTCTCTTTCTCGCATCTGATATAGTAACCACTCCAA
>NW_017003408.1:0-201 GCF_001483705.2 Eufriesea mexicana | reverse complement strand
AATAAAAATTGATGGAGACCCTTTCAGTGCAAGAATCTTTCGGTCCCAAAGCTCCTCTTGACAGAGATTTGACAGAAAACACTCTTCTATTTGGTGTTCTTAGTTCTCAGACGTTTCGTGGGGATTTTTGGATGTATGTGACAAATTATTAAAGTTTTCGTAGAGATGTACCAATAAAAATTGATGGAGACCCTTTTAGCG
>NW_017003407.1:0-201 GCF_001483705.2 Eufriesea mexicana | reverse complement strand
GACATTAAGTGACCACTATTACTGGCCACCCCAGCGCCAAGCAGAGCGTACTGGAGCACACTAAAGCGCAGAAGTCCACGGAATAGCAGTGCAGAGCGCAAAAGTCAAAGTAGCCTTTGCTAGCTTAGCCAAACGGAGCATAACCAAGCGTAACCTAACTCAACCTAACGTGCAGAGATCACTGCTGCTGGTTTCCCCAGA
>NW_017003406.1:0-201 GCF_001483705.2 Eufriesea mexicana | reverse complement strand
CCATACATCCATACATCCATACAATCGTAAATGCATTAATCCGTACATCCGTCCAACCATACACAAGTCCAACCGTACATCCGTCCAACCATACATATATACATCCATACATCCTTACATCCATACATCCGTAAGTAAATACATCCATACATACAATCATGCAAGCATACA
Organism: Eufriesea mexicana; assembly: GCF_001483705.2. Taxonomy (NCBI): domain Eukaryota; kingdom Metazoa; phylum Arthropoda; class Insecta; order Hymenoptera; family Apidae; genus Eufriesea; species Eufriesea mexicana. The sequence goes on along the minus strand of NW_017003406.1, from coordinate 30 downwards.
TACATTCTTACATCCATACATGCATACATA
>NW_017003405.1:0-201 GCF_001483705.2 Eufriesea mexicana | reverse complement strand
AAATTGAATTTTCCAGCCAGACTCTGTTGCACTGCAACGGCCATAGCACGCCAATAGTATGTTACCTCCATATGTACGCAAGGAAGTAAGCTCGCCACGATATTAGTCGAAGATGTCAATAAAATTATATTTTTCAGACAGATTCTACAGCATTGCAAAGGCTATAGCACGCCAAAAGAATCTTTCCCTCTTATTAATGCA
>NW_017003404.1:0-201 GCF_001483705.2 Eufriesea mexicana | reverse complement strand
TGGCACTCCCAGATCAAAGCAGGGAATATTAGACCGCAGTACAGCGCAGAAATCCAGCGAATAACAGTGTATAGCATAAAAGTCAAAGCTAGCCCATCCTAACTTAACAAAACGTAACCTAGGCGGACGTTACGGAAACAAAACTGAGGTGATACGACCGCTGTTGCTGGCACCATAAGAGCTAAGCAAAGTATCGCAGAG
>NW_017003403.1:0-201 GCF_001483705.2 Eufriesea mexicana | reverse complement strand
TTCCTTTCATAGGTAAGGAGGAAAGATGCTTTTGGCGTGCTGTATCCATTGAAATGCTTTAGATTCAGGCTGGAAAGTTCAATTATATTGACATTTTCGACAAATATCGTAGTGAGCTAACTTTCTTGCATATATAAGGTGGGAGGATACAATTCACGTGCTATAGCCGTCGCAGTGCCTTAGTATCTGGCTGGAAAGATC
>NW_017003402.1:0-201 GCF_001483705.2 Eufriesea mexicana | reverse complement strand
TTGACTTTTCTGATATACACTGCGATTCTATGAATTTCTGCTTTCTTCATGCCGCTAATGGGCCCTGCTTGGCTTTGTGGAGGATAGCAATATCGGTCGCGGCATATTAGATTGAGTTAGCTACGCTTGGTTATGTTCCGATTGGTTAGGTTAGAAGAGGATAGCTCCGACTTTAGTGCCATAGTCTGCTATTATGTGGAT
>NW_017003401.1:0-201 GCF_001483705.2 Eufriesea mexicana | reverse complement strand
GGAGTTATTTCTAATCTAGTAATATCTCATACTCGTTACTCAGGCTTCCAGGTATTGAAACAACGGTGACTGACAACGAGAGTTACCTCTCGAGTGCGAAGGGTTAAATCCAGAGTCCTTAGAAATTAATTGTGAACTACACGAGCATGAGTCACTAGGTGTTGGAAACAGAGTTAAATCAGATTGCGTCTTTGTGTGTTT
>NW_017003400.1:0-201 GCF_001483705.2 Eufriesea mexicana | reverse complement strand
TTACGTCGCGGGGGATAGTGAACCTTCATCTTTTACCCCACAATAGCTGTAAAATATTCATCTTCAGTGAAATATCTGGTTCAACGGCAAATGTGCTCTGCTGGTGGATGTACAAACTACCGCGCTGAAAATTGTAAGTTTCGATTGCCGTAACACTAGTATCCATGGGGCATTCTGGAATCGCTTTCGAATTTACATCAT
>NW_017003399.1:0-201 GCF_001483705.2 Eufriesea mexicana | reverse complement strand
GACCTGTCCTGACTGACCTGACTTGACCTGACTGATCTGACCTGACCTGAACTGACACGGCCTGGCCTCGCCTGTCCTGACCTGACCTGACCTGACCTAACCTGATCTGACCTGACCTGTCCAGACTTTAACCGGCCCTACCAGACCTGACCTGTCCTGACTGACCTGACCTGACCCGACTGACCTGACCTGACCAGGCCT
>NW_017003398.1:0-201 GCF_001483705.2 Eufriesea mexicana | reverse complement strand
CAGACTGGAACGTTCAAATATATTGACATTTTCAACTAATATCGTGGTGAGAGACCTTTTCTGGATAAATAAGGCGGAAATATTCTATTGGTTTGCTAGTGCCGTTGTATTACAATAAGATATGACTGAAGAGTTCAGTTTCAATAATATTTTCGACTAATATCGCTATGAGGAAGTTTTTCTTCACAAATAAGGAGGAAT
>NW_017003397.1:0-201 GCF_001483705.2 Eufriesea mexicana | reverse complement strand
CCACGACGTTCCCTGCGTGCATCAGGGACTTGGGCGGCTTCCCGTGGTGCCGAAGGCAAAACCACATTGCATCGGTCTTCTCGGGGGAGATACACATCCCTAGCCGCTGGATGGTACTCGCGACGAGGGCCACGCCGTTTTCCGCACGCGTCGTGGCCTCCTCCTAACTCGACCCGGCGGCCACCACCAGCGTGTCGTCCG
>NW_017003396.1:0-201 GCF_001483705.2 Eufriesea mexicana | reverse complement strand
GGCAGAGCACCGAAATACGCCATGTAGCAATGTGTAGCACAAGAGTCAAAGCTGCACTCTCCTAACCCGAATAAACGTAAAATAACCAAACGTAACGTTGCCCAGACTGCGCGGTCACGACCACTATTACTGGCCTCACGTGAGCCAAGCAGAGTATAGCAGAGCAACGTAGGATGCTGAAATCGACAGAATTGCAATGTA
>NW_017003395.1:0-201 GCF_001483705.2 Eufriesea mexicana | reverse complement strand
CATAGCAGTGTATAGCACAAAAGTCCTATCTATCCTTTCCTAACCTAACCAAACGTAACCTTACACAACCTAACGTGCCGAAGCCACTACTGCTGGCCTCCTCAGAGCCAAACAGCGAATATTAGGGAACAGCCGGCTCTGAAATCCATAAAATTGCAGTTTATAGCCGAAAAGTCGAAGCTGTCCAAACCTAACCTAAGA
>NW_017003394.1:0-201 GCF_001483705.2 Eufriesea mexicana | reverse complement strand
ATGCTATAGGATCTACTTCGAAAATTCAAGTTTATGGACATTTTCGACTAATATCGTGGTGAGGTATCATTCTTGCATAAATATGGTGGAAAGATTCTATTTGCACGCTATAGCCAATGCAGTGCTATAGTATCCGGATGGAAAATTCAATTTTATTGACATATTCGAATTATATCGTGGTGAGCTAGCTTTCTTCGATAA
>NW_017003393.1:0-201 GCF_001483705.2 Eufriesea mexicana | reverse complement strand
TATAATTCGTTATTTACTGCTCAAAAAGGTATAGTCAGTTTTTTAATAGGGAATTTTTGAATTTCTACTCTTCTCTGGCCAAAAGTCGTCGAGTGGAAAGAGTTAATTATCATACGAGTTCTTATTCACTGCTCAGAGAAATATCGTCAGCTTTGTAACAGAAAATCTCTGAACCCCTATTTTTCTTTAGCCAAAAAATCC
>NW_017003392.1:0-201 GCF_001483705.2 Eufriesea mexicana | reverse complement strand
CAATTTGGGTCCCGTCAGGTTGCGTTGAGCTACAATACGTTCGGGTAGGTTAGGTTCGGTCAAATTGGGCCAGGATGTGTTTGACTTTTGAGCTGTAGACTGGAATGCGGAGGATTTCTGCGCTCTGCTGTGCTCTGCCATATTCTGCTTGTCTCTCGGGTTGCCAGAAACAGTGATCCCGGAATTTTGGTTTGAACTAAG
>NW_017003391.1:0-201 GCF_001483705.2 Eufriesea mexicana | reverse complement strand
ACATCCATACTATCTGACAATCATACATTCATACATACATACATCCATACACGCATACTTCCACACATTCATACATCCTCACATTCATCCATACATACATCCATACATACATTCATCCGTACATCCATACATTCGTAAATCCATACGGATATACATCCATACATGCATACATCCGTACATCCTTACATTCGTACATCCATA
>NW_017003390.1:0-201 GCF_001483705.2 Eufriesea mexicana | reverse complement strand
TATTTTGTTACACAATTACCTGTTTTATGAGACTTTTTAAATTTCTCCGCTATCTCGTTTTTTTTCAAACTTTTTTTTAATTCTATATTAAAAGGAACCATTTTCGGATCTGCCAATTTTACCTGGCGAGGTGTTCGAATAGCGAATGGTAGATCGTAAACCTGTACTTCAATTGGTTCCACGAAAACTGCGTAAACGAGT
>NW_017003389.1:0-201 GCF_001483705.2 Eufriesea mexicana | reverse complement strand
TTTGGATATGTTAGGAGAGGTTAGCATTCACTTTTGCGCTATAGACTGCTATTCGGTGGAATTCTGCGCTCTACTGTGATCCAAAATTCTTTGCCTATCTCTGGGGATGCCAGAAATTATGAACGCGGCACGTTAGGTTTATTTAGGTATAGGTATGTATATGTTGCATTGGGTTAGGTTAGTATGGGATATATTTGACTT
>NW_017003388.1:0-201 GCF_001483705.2 Eufriesea mexicana | reverse complement strand
TAGAATCTGACTGGAAAATCCAATGTTATTGACATTTTCGTCTTATATCGTGATGAGATATTTCTCTTGCATAAATAAGGTGGAAAGGTACTATTGGCATGCTATAGCCATTGCAATGCTATAGAATCAGACTGGAATATTCAATTTCATTGACATGTTCGACTATTATCGTGGTGTGTCAATTTTGCTGCTGAAATAAGG
>NW_017003387.1:0-201 GCF_001483705.2 Eufriesea mexicana | reverse complement strand
AGATTTTGAATAGAACTATTCTCTGGCAAGTAGATGGCTGTACTTGCCAATGGATTGAAGGCGCAAGGCGATCTAATCACCAAGAAATGACAGCTTATAGACTTTGAATAGTCTTCTTCTCTGGCAAGTAGATGTCTATACTTGCCATTGGATTGAAGACGTTAAGCGATCTATTCACCAAGCTACTACAGAATATAGATT
>NW_017003386.1:0-201 GCF_001483705.2 Eufriesea mexicana | reverse complement strand
ATGCTATAGAATCTGGATGGAAAATTCAATTGTATTGACATTTTCGACTAATATCGTGGTGAGTTAGCTTTCTTGCATAAACAAGGAGGAAGGAATCTATTGGCGTGCTATAGGCAATGCAATGCTATAGAATCTTCTTGGAAAATTCAATTTCATTGACATATTCGTCCAATATCGTGGTGAGATAACTTTCTTGCATAA
>NW_017003385.1:0-201 GCF_001483705.2 Eufriesea mexicana | reverse complement strand
ATAAACTATAAGCGCTTATAAATCTCCATTCTTCATAAACAAAATAAAATTAATAAAATTCATAAAATTCAAAATAAAATTTTTTTTCTGGTTTTATATATTTACATTATGCGATTCCTTTATTAATAAAAATATTTGCCAATTTTGTTTCATTTAAAACGCAATAAAATTTCTATGCAACATGGGTCTATTTTATTATCT
>NW_017003384.1:0-201 GCF_001483705.2 Eufriesea mexicana | reverse complement strand
GCCAATAGAATCTTTCCTCCTTATTTACGTAAGAAAGTTAGCTCACCCAGATATTAGTCGAAAGTGTCAATAAAATTTAATTTTCCAGCCAGATTATATGTCACTGCAATGGCTAAAGCACGCCAAAAGAGTCGTTCATCCTTATTTATATAAGAAAGTTAGCTCACCCCGATATTAGTCGAACTTGCAATATAATTATAT
>NW_017003383.1:0-201 GCF_001483705.2 Eufriesea mexicana | reverse complement strand
TGGTTAGGTTACCTATTACCTTCACGCTATAAACTATTGTCCGACGTGTTTCTGTGATCTACTCTACTCTACAGGACCCTGCTTGGCTCTGCGGTGCCCGGCAGCAGCGGCCGCGGCACGCAATTTTGTGCTACCGTTCTCTCAGTTAGGTTAGGTTAGGTCAGCTTGTGTTAGGGTATTTTCGACTTTTGTGCTGTGCAC
>NW_017003382.1:0-201 GCF_001483705.2 Eufriesea mexicana | reverse complement strand
AGTAAATTAAATGAAATTAGAGGCACTTTTTAGCAGAATTTCATCATTTGCGTGGACGCTTAAAAGGTTATGGCAGCATTCTGTGTAAATCCATTAGATGACGCTGTAAGAGTGAACTTCATTTCCTGGCATGTATCAAATAATTACTCAAATTTGACAACATATCAAAAAATATCAATTTTCAACTTCAATTCAAAGTAT
>NW_017003381.1:0-201 GCF_001483705.2 Eufriesea mexicana | reverse complement strand
GAAAGGTAGCTCAAAAAGATATTAGTCGAAAATGTCCATAAAATCGAGTTTTTCAGCCGGATTCTATACCATCGCTATGGCTATAGCACGCCAATAGAATCTATCGTCAGTATTTATACAAGAATGTTTGCTCACCGTGATATTAGTCGAAAAAGTCAATAAAATTGAATTTTCCAGCCAGATTCTATGGCATCGCAATGA
>NW_017003380.1:0-201 GCF_001483705.2 Eufriesea mexicana | reverse complement strand
GAATCTGGCTGGAAAATTCAATTTCATTGACATTTTCTGCTAATATTGTTGTGTGCCGGCTTTCGTGCATAAATAAGGAGGAACGATTCTTTTGACGTGCTGTAGCCATTGCATTGCTAGTGGATCTGGCTGGAAAACTCAATTTTATTTACATTTTCGACTAATATCGTGGTGAGCTAGCTGTCTTGCATATATAAGGAG
>NW_017003379.1:0-201 GCF_001483705.2 Eufriesea mexicana | reverse complement strand
TAACTTTCGTGCATAAATAAGGATGAAAGATTCTATTGACGTGCTGTAGCCATTGCATTGCTATAGAATCTGGCAGGAAAATTCAATTTTATTGACAATTTCGACAAATACCGTGGCGTGCTAATATGCTTGCATAAGTAAGGAGGGATGATTTTACTGTCGTGCTATAGCCAATGCAGAGCTATGCAATCCGGCTGGAAA
>NW_017003378.1:0-201 GCF_001483705.2 Eufriesea mexicana | reverse complement strand
TGTTAGAGCCTTCATTAATTCCAATTGTATTACATTAATCCTTTATTTTATCAACCCCTTCCCGTGCCATTTAGCTCGACGAAATCCGGGCCCAAACGGTCCAGACTGATGCTCGAAAACAGTCGCAATACGAGCCAGAATGTAAAGTCGTGATATAGTTTTACGCGATACTGATGTTGTGGAAGTACACTGTAATCCTTT
>NW_017003377.1:0-201 GCF_001483705.2 Eufriesea mexicana | reverse complement strand
GGTTAGTACAGTCTAGCTCTGACTTTTGTGCTATGCATCTTTATTCCGAGGATTTCTACGATCCACACTGCTCTACTGCTCTCTGCTAGACAATGGGATCGTCAGTAATAGTGTTCTAGGCACGTCAGGTTAAGTTACTTTGCGATTGATTTTGTTACGTTTGCTTAAGTTAGGATAGCAGAGCCTTAACATTTGTGCTGT
>NW_017003376.1:0-201 GCF_001483705.2 Eufriesea mexicana | reverse complement strand
CGCTTGGCTTGGATAGGTTTGGATATGTTAGGTTAGGGTAGCCTTGACTTTTGTGTTATACACGGTGCTATTCGGTCAATAACTGTACACTGTATGGCTCCACTAGCACCGGCTTCTCTGGAGTAGCCGGCAACAGCGGACGTGGCACCTTTTGTTGGGTTACGTTACGTTAAGTCGGGTTGGCTTTGACTTTTGTGCTGT
>NW_017003375.1:0-201 GCF_001483705.2 Eufriesea mexicana | reverse complement strand
GAAATGCTCTAGAATCAGTCTGGAAAACTAAATTTTATTGACATTTTCGACTAATATCGTGGTTGGCTAACTTTCGTGCATACATAAGGAGGAAAGATGCTAGTGGCGTGCTATAGCCAATGCAATGCTACAGAATCTGTCTGGAAAATACATTTTTATTGTCATTTTCGAATAATATCTTGGTGACCTAGCTTTCTTGGG
>NW_017003374.1:0-201 GCF_001483705.2 Eufriesea mexicana | reverse complement strand
TCTATATCATGGAAATGGCGATAGCACGTCGAAAGTATCTTTCCTCCTTATTTATGCAAGAGCTGTAGCGCACCGCAATATTATTCGAAACTGTCAATAAAATTTAATTTTCCGGCCAGATTATATAGCATTGCAGTTGTTTTAGCTTGCCAATATGATACATCCTCCTTGTTTATGCAAGAAAGTTTGCTCACCACGATA
>NW_017003373.1:0-201 GCF_001483705.2 Eufriesea mexicana | reverse complement strand
CCCTATTCGAGCCTATCCTGGCCTAGTAATGCCAAACGTAACCTAACATAATCTATCGTGCCGTGGCGACTATTACCGTCGTTCCCAGAGCCAAGCAGAACGACATAGAGCACAGTAGTGCGCAAGAAGCCGCCGAACAGCAGCGAAGTGCACACGCGTCAGAGACACATTAACCTTACCTGACCTGATCTAACTCAACCT
>NW_017003372.1:0-201 GCF_001483705.2 Eufriesea mexicana | reverse complement strand
CAGGTTATGTCAGTTCAGGTCAGGTCCGGTAAGGTCAGGCCTGGCCAGATCTTGTCTGGTCAGATCAGGTCAGTTCAGGACAGTTCACTTCAGATCAGATCATGTCATGTCAGGGCACATCATGTCAGGTCAGGCCTTGCAAGGTCGGGGCTGGTCAGGTCAGATCAGGTCAGGTCAGGTCAGGTCAGGTCAGTCCGGTCA
>NW_017003371.1:0-201 GCF_001483705.2 Eufriesea mexicana | reverse complement strand
ATATTGACGTATGTATGGACGTATGGATGGATGGATGGAGGGATTGTTGCATTGATGTATGCATGGAAGGATGGATGGATTGGTGGATGGAAGTATGGATGGATGGATGTATGGATCGATGGATGTTTGGATGGGTGTATGTATAGTTGGATGGATGTATGGAAGGATGTATGTACGGATGAATGGATGTATGGATGGATG
>NW_017003370.1:0-201 GCF_001483705.2 Eufriesea mexicana | reverse complement strand
ATTAAATTTTATTGACATTATCTACTAATATTGTGGTGAGTTAACTTTTTTGCATTAATAAGGGGGAGAGATTCTACTGGCGTGCTGTAGGATTCGCAATGTTATAGAATCGTCCTGGAAAATTCAATTTTATTGTCCTTTTCGACTAATATCGAGGTGAGCTAACTTTCTTGCATAAACAAGGAGGAAAGTTCCTCTTGG
>NW_017003369.1:0-201 GCF_001483705.2 Eufriesea mexicana | reverse complement strand
ATCGGGTCAATACTTTTACCGCGACGATGGACAATACTTTTGCCGTTTCTGGTCAATACTTTTGCCGTTTCTGGTCAATACTTTTGCTGCGCCCGGACAATACTTTTCCCGCGACGGTGGACAATACTTTTGCCGCGCCTGGACAATACTTTTACCGCGTTTGGTCAATACTTTTGCCGCCTCGAAGAAAAATTTTTGGCC
>NW_017003368.1:0-201 GCF_001483705.2 Eufriesea mexicana | reverse complement strand
AACCGCTAAGAAAACTACTAGACGAAATAGCTAAAAACGATTATACTATCAAACACGAACGTATAAATCAAGTTAAAGTACAAACCAGTTCTCCAGATAGCTACAGAAAAGCGAATAGGGCCTTAAAAACAAAAAATGCTAATCATCACACGTATCAATTTAAAAACGACAGAAGCTATAAGGTGGTGCTTAGAGGAATGC
>NW_017003367.1:0-201 GCF_001483705.2 Eufriesea mexicana | reverse complement strand
TAAAATTGTTCTAATTAATAAATTAAAATTTCTTAATAAATTTATTTTAGAAATTAAAAAATTCTCAATTATTAAAACCACGTAGCCTTATTTTTTAACGATTAATTTAATTTAAAAGCAATTATATTATACTAACAATCCTAATATAAGTTAACTAAATCTGTTACCATCGTATAATTGGAGCAACCCTTCCGTCAAATT
>NW_017003366.1:0-201 GCF_001483705.2 Eufriesea mexicana | reverse complement strand
GCGGTGGGCGATCTCCGGAGGGAGATTCGCTAAGCCAAATCCCGGCAATGGGACGAACTCCTCTAGACGCTCGAAAGCGATCCGTGGGGACGCCCCTGTAAATTTGTATTGGGGAAGTTAAGGGCATGGGCGCCCCATGCGACCGAGCGTATGGACCCCGAGCTCCTGCGGCGGGTGATCGACGCCCTCTTCCCTGTGGTG
>NW_017003365.1:0-201 GCF_001483705.2 Eufriesea mexicana | reverse complement strand
GTTTTGCAGCCAGATTCTCTATCATTGCAATGACTATAGCACGCCAATAGAATATTCATTCCTAATACATGCAAGTGAGTTAGTTCGCCACGATATTAGTTGAAAATGTCAATAAAATTGAATCTTTCATCCAGATTTTACAGCATTACAATGGCTCTAGGTAGCCAATAGGATCTTTCGTCAACATTTATACAAGAAAGT
>NW_017003364.1:0-201 GCF_001483705.2 Eufriesea mexicana | reverse complement strand
ATGCACCTACTTTCCAGAGAATAGGTCTATGCAAAATCTATAACCTGTTATAGCTTGGTGAATAGATCGCATATAGCCTCCAATCCAATGCCAATTACAGCCACCTGCTTGCCAGAGAATAGGTATATTCATAATCTTTAACCTGTAATAGCTTGGTGAATAGACCTCCGAACGCCTTCAATCCAATGGCAAGTACAGCCA
>NW_017003363.1:0-201 GCF_001483705.2 Eufriesea mexicana | reverse complement strand
TACAGCACAAAAGTCGTAGCTACCCTATCCTAACATGTCCGAACGTAATATAAACAAACGCAAAAAAATTTAACCTAACGTGCCGAGGCCACTATTACTGGAAATCCCAGAGCCAAGCAGCATACACTAGGGCTGAGAAGATCTCTGAGTCCTGCCAAATAGCAGCGTATAGCGCAAAAGTCAAAGATATCCTATCATAAC
>NW_017003362.1:0-201 GCF_001483705.2 Eufriesea mexicana | reverse complement strand
TACGGATGGATTGAGGTATGGGTGCATGGATGTATGTATGGATGGACGTATGGATGTATGAATTGATGGATGTATATATGTATGCATGTATGGATTGATGGATGGATGGATGGACGGAGGTATGGATGGATGGACTTGTGGATGTATGGATGTATGAATGTATTGATGTATGGATGAATAGATGTATGGATGGATGGATGT
>NW_017003361.1:0-201 GCF_001483705.2 Eufriesea mexicana | reverse complement strand
GGGGTCGCCCGGGGGCCGCCGACAGCGACAACCGGACTGATTCCCTAATGACGACCCGGCTTATCATGTTATGGACTTACGAGTGGGCACGAGAGGATTTGTAAAAATAGGTATATAAAAGTACCTCAAATTATGGATAGTGGAAATGAAAATGGAGCCTCGGACGCAGGAGTCCCCGGCCCTGGGACTCCTGCGGCGGAT
>NW_017003360.1:0-201 GCF_001483705.2 Eufriesea mexicana | reverse complement strand
TTAACAAACACAGCATTGCAAAACCTATCCTGTCGCCACCACTATTGGTGTCCTCCCCAGAGATGAGTAGAGTATAGTAAAGTAGAGTAGAGTGCTGAAGGCCACCAAATAGCAACGTATTGCACAAAAGTCAAAGATATTCTAACCTAACCAGACACAACCTAACATATTCAAACGTATAGTAGCAAAACCTGAATAGAC
>NW_017003359.1:0-201 GCF_001483705.2 Eufriesea mexicana | reverse complement strand
TAGCATTGCAATGGCTATAGCTCGCCAATAGTATCTTTCCTCCGTATTTATGCAAGAAAGCTATATCACGACGATATTTGTCGAAGATGTTAGTAAAATTGACTTTCCCAGACAGATTCTATAGAATTGCAATGGCTATAGCACGCCAATAGTATTCTTCTTCCTTATTTCTGCAAGAAAGTTAGCCCACCACGACATTAG
>NW_017003358.1:0-201 GCF_001483705.2 Eufriesea mexicana | reverse complement strand
CAGGTTAGGAATGGCATGGCTGTGTTCGGATAGGTTTGGTCAGTGTAGCTTCGACCCATGTGCTATACACTGTTTTTTGGTCGAAATCTGTGCATGGCATACCTCTACAAGCATATGCTTGTCTCTGGTGAGGCCAGAAATAGCGGTCGTCACTCCTTTGGTTTATCTAGGTTTCGTTAGTTTTGGTTATGTTCTGTTATG
>NW_017003357.1:0-201 GCF_001483705.2 Eufriesea mexicana | reverse complement strand
CTTTTGCATATATAAGGAGGAAAGATAATATTGGCGTGCTGTAGCCATTGCATTGATATCCAAAGTGTTCGGGAAATTCAAACTTATTGATATTTTCGTCTAACATCGTAGTGAGCCACCTATCTTGCATAAATAAGTAGGGATAATTCTATTGGCGTGCTATAGCCATTGCAGTGATACTGAATGTGTTTGGAAAATACA
>NW_017003356.1:0-201 GCF_001483705.2 Eufriesea mexicana | reverse complement strand
TACAATGCACTGCTATTCATTCGACATCTGCGCTCTGCGTTACTTTAATAGCATCTGCTTTTTATGGGGAGGGCAGCAATGGTGGTCGTGGCACGTTCCGATGTGTAAGGATACTTTTGATTAGGACAGGTTAGGCTGAGTTTGGTAAGGATTGCTCTGACTACTGTCCTATACACTGCTATTCGGTGGATTTTTGCGCTA
>NW_017003355.1:0-201 GCF_001483705.2 Eufriesea mexicana | reverse complement strand
GGTAGATTTCTGCGCTCTAATGTGCTCTCACAAGCTCTGCTCGTCTCCACGAAGGCCATCAATAGCTGTCGTGGCTCGTTATGTTGAGTTATGCTACGTTTGGTTCGGTTTGGATATGCCAGGTGAGGTTAGGATATCTTCGACCTTTGTGCTTTACACTGCTATTCGGCGGATCTCTGCTATTTAAATTGCTCTACTATA
>NW_017003354.1:0-201 GCF_001483705.2 Eufriesea mexicana | reverse complement strand
TACTCATGGAAGGATGTCAGCTCGCCACGATAATAGTCGATGATGTCAATAAAATTGAATTTTGCACCCAGATACTATAGAATTGCAATCGCCATAGATGGCCAATAGAATCTTTCCTCCTTATTTATACAAGAAAGACACCTCACCACGATATTAGTAGAAAATGTCAATAAAATTGAATTTTCGGGGCAGATTCTATAG
>NW_017003353.1:0-201 GCF_001483705.2 Eufriesea mexicana | reverse complement strand
AATATCGTGGTGAGATAGCTTTCGTGCATAAACAAGGAGGTAACATTCTATTGGCACGCTATAGCCATTGCATTGATATAGAATCTGGCTGCTAAATACAATTTTATAGACATTTTCGGCAAATATCTTGGTGAGCTGACTTTCTTGTATAAATAAAGAGGAACGATTCCATTGGCGTGCTATAGCCATTGCAGTGCTACA
>NW_017003352.1:0-201 GCF_001483705.2 Eufriesea mexicana | reverse complement strand
CTTTCCTGCAGAAATAAGGAGGAAGAATTCTATCGGCGTGCTATAGCCATCACATTTCTATCGTATCTGGATGGAAAATTCAGTTTTATTGGCATTTTCGACTAATACCGAGGTGTGCTCACATCCTCTCATAAATAGGGTGGAAAGATTCTCCTGGCGAGCTACAGCCATTGCAATGCTATAGGATCTGGCTGGAAAATT
>NW_017003351.1:0-201 GCF_001483705.2 Eufriesea mexicana | reverse complement strand
GACTTTTGTGCTATACGCTGCCACTTAATTGACTTCTGCTCTCTACTCTCCTCTAATATGTTCAGCTTGGCTCCGGGGATGGCAGTAATAGTGGTCTCGGCACGTTTGGATGAGTTATATTGCGTTTGAGTTAATCAAGTTTGGTCAGGTTGGTATAGGATAGCTTCGACTTTTGTGCTTTACACTGCTATTCGGAGGATA
>NW_017003350.1:0-201 GCF_001483705.2 Eufriesea mexicana | reverse complement strand
TATCGTGGTGAGCTGACATCGTTGCATAAATAAGTAGGAAAGATACTATTGGCACGCTATAGCTATTGCAGTGCTATAGAATCTGGATGGAAGATTCAATTTTATTGACATTTTCGACAAATGTCGTGGCGAGGTAAAATTCTTGCATTAATAATGAGGAAAGAATCTATTTGCGTGCTATAGCCATTGCAATGCTGTAGC
>NW_017003349.1:0-201 GCF_001483705.2 Eufriesea mexicana | reverse complement strand
CTGACCACTTCTGTAATTCTCTTTATTTTAGTTGATCAATCGAATCAACTTGTATAAATTGATGAATAAATCCCTACCAAATTTAACTCGATGAACGAGTTGTTTCAGGAAAATTTTGGGATACGTAAGATGTGTCAAAGCAGTTGACAGCAAATTGACACGTGCTACGATTCGAGGGTTACTTATACTTGCAAGGAGCAC
>NW_017003348.1:0-201 GCF_001483705.2 Eufriesea mexicana | reverse complement strand
ATATTAATCGAAAATGTCAATAAAATTGAACTTTCCAGCCCGCTTCTGCAGCATTGCAATGACAATAGCACGCAAGAAGGATCTTTCCTCCTTACTTATGCAAGGAAGTTTGCTCACCTCCATATTAGTCGTAAATGCCAAAAAAATTAATTTTTCCAGCCAGATTCTTCGGCATTGCAATGCCAATAGCACGCCAATAGC
>NW_017003347.1:0-201 GCF_001483705.2 Eufriesea mexicana | reverse complement strand
TATGCTTTATTAGTTCATGGTGTGAATTCAGGATGAAACTGACTTGCAATAAGGATCGACAATTTAATCGCTTCTACTAAATATTTTTTATTATATATGCCACTAAAAATTAACTCATTCTCTGCAAGTAATGTCCTATAACTATTACTAAATTCATAAAGATGACGATGACATTCAATAATAATATTTTGTTTGTAAAGA
>NW_017003346.1:0-201 GCF_001483705.2 Eufriesea mexicana | reverse complement strand
ACATTCTATGGAGTTCCGTACTCAACTGTGCTCCATCATATTCTGCTGGTCTCTGGGGAAGCCGGAAATAGTGTTCGCGTCTCGATAGGTGTAGTTACTCTACGTTTGGTTAGGTTTGGTTAGGGCTGGTATTGTCAAGATATCTTTGACTCTGTGCTGTATATTGCTATTTGGTGGCTTTCTGCGATCTACGCTGCCGTA
>NW_017003345.1:0-201 GCF_001483705.2 Eufriesea mexicana | reverse complement strand
TAACATAACCGAACGTAGCCTAACACAGGATAACGGGCCGCGTCAAGTATTGCTGGTCTCGCCAGTGCCAGACAGTATATAATACAGCGCAATAGAGCGCAGAAGTACAACGTACAGCAGTGTACAGCACAAAAGTCAAAGTTATCCTGTCCCAAACTAACCAATCGTATCATAACCAAACGTGACCTAACTCAATCTAAC
>NW_017003344.1:0-201 GCF_001483705.2 Eufriesea mexicana | reverse complement strand
CAACCTACCGCGCCGCAACCGGTATTGCTAGCATTGCCAGAGTCGGGCAGGGTCGAGTAGAGCCCTGAAGAACCCAGAAACCCACCGTATAACGCTGTATACCACGAAAGCCAAGGCTATCCGGACCTTACCCAAACTAACGTAACGTAGCCAAACGAAGCCTAACTAAACACGACGTGCCGCGAATACTATTGCTAGCTT
>NW_017003343.1:0-201 GCF_001483705.2 Eufriesea mexicana | reverse complement strand
GTTATAGCTTGGTGAATAGATCGCCTAACGCCTCCAATCCAATAGCTGGTACAGCCATCTACACGCCACAGAATAGGTCTATTCAAAATCTATTTTCTGTTATAGCTTGGTGAGTACATTGCCTACCGCCACCAATCTAATCGCAAGTACAGACATCTACATGCCAGAAAATAGGTCCATTCAAAATCTATAATCTGTTAT